>NW_023365777.1:106854-156791 GCF_000003815.2 Branchiostoma floridae
CATAGTACTGTCGGAACATAGAACTGTCGGAACATAGTGCTGCTGTAACATAGTGCTGCTGTAACATAGTGCTACTTTAACATAGTGATGTTGGAACATAGAGCTTTTGGAAATTAAGGGTTGTATCACCTCTGGACCTATAAGCGTTGACAATTATGATCTGTTTGTAATATGATAATTTTGTTGTTTTCTTGTTGCAGCTACAATTTCTCTGGACAACAACTCGCCAGAGTGGGTCAAGTTCAACACCAACCAAACAGGCTTCTACCGGGTGAACTATGACCCCGAGAACTGGGACGCTCTCATTGGTCTGCTGCAGGAAAATCATGAGGTCTATCTTTGTTGTTGTTGTTGTTGTTTTGAAAATGGCATTTTTGTTTTCAGAGAGTCCTGGCATATTAAATATTACATGTACATAAAGCATACACACACATACACACAAACACACAGACTCACACACACATTATAAGAAAATGAAAGAAAATTGATTACAGAACTCTACAAGTATGTAAAACACAATGATTTGTTGAGCGTGAAATGCCAACATCATTTGTGACAATTATATATATGCAAACGAGCATTAGTTGTCTTCTACTAACTGTCTTTCTTCAATCTAACAGGCCCTTAACAGTGCTGACCGAGCTGGCTTACTAAATCGACGCTTTCTTCCTTGTCAGGTGAGTTAAATGTAGAGGTTTTAAAATCGATGTGATATACTGGATAGAAAGGGAAATTTTGTCTTTCAATTTCTTTGTATGCAACCAAGTGAAATATCCTGCATTTTCTAAAGAAATGCTGCCTTTCTAGGTTATAGGTTTTGGCAATCATGAAGTGAAAGATTATGCATTTTCCTGCCTTTTAGTTTAGGAGATGAATATTTGTCCGTGATTAATGTCATTGGGCTGGTAAATGACTGAATTACGAAGTTCTTCATTCACAACCAGGGAATTAACATTAGTTCACCTTTATCCGTGGGGTATTACCTATATTCATTGTGTTGCTAAACAGGGTATCCAGGGATATCAAGTCGATGGACGGTAGTGTCAAATTGTACTATTCTCAAAATATAGCACTTTAAAACCATCATCTGTCAACTTGATATCCCTAAACACATTGGTCTTAAAAAGAACGGATAAAGGTTACCCAATGGATAAAGGTGAACTGGTGTTACATTACAGTCAATGTTTTGTTGACCGCCAGTCACCTTCCCCATGGAAATTTGTTGACAACAACACCGGGCTACAGCACAATGTGAACCAGTCAGTATTACCCTGAAGAAGGTGACAGATGATCACCAAAATGTACTTCCTGGTTGTGAGTAAATAACTTTCAATGAATATTTGTATTTTTCCATTCAAACATTTCCTTTTTTACAGGGCTGGCCTCCTTGGGTTGGAAAAGTCTATGGAACTTGTAAAATATGTCAAGAAAGAAAGAGACTACGTACCCATAGCAACAGCATTAGGTGGACTGGGCTACATTGCAAAACTACTGGAGACAGAAAATGATGAAGACCTGTACAACAACATGAAGGTATGGACTTCGTATTCTTATTTGCATTCACCTTGATATTATTATCCCAATCACAACGTCATCTCTATCAATATCATCATCATCACCATCATCATCATCATCACCATCATTATCATCATGATCTTCATCATCTTCATCAATATCATCATTTTCACCATCATTATCATCATCGTTTACTTATCTTCTTGATCTTTTCGTCCTGACGGACGCTCAGTTCCGATGGGCTCTGCAGTGTTCAACTAGTCCGGCTCTGCTCGTCATTATCATCATTACCACTATCATCACCATTATCTTCTTCTTGTTCTTTTCGTCCTGACGGACGTTCAGTTCATCACCTTATGCAACCTTGCCCTCCTTGTTCACTGTCCGTAGAACTGTGTTGATTTGACTTCAGTTGTGTCCCATTTTCTACTGACAACTCCCCTTTTTCTGTCATTGTTCCTTTGATGTCAGTTTTGTCCTATTGTCTTCTGACAACTGCCCTTTTTCTGTTCTGGTTGATTTGACTTAATTGTGTCCCATTTTCTGCTGACAACTCCCCTTTTTCTGTCATTGTTCATTTGATGTCAGTTTTGTTTCATTGTCTATAGACTGACAACCCCCATTTTTCTGTCATTCAAAAATGACACTGTCATTCCAGTAGAGCACTATGGAACAGTCAAGGACTTGGAATAATGAATGTATCAGTATCATTACAACCAAATTAGATAAATATTGGTTTAGTGGGGCGGGAGTCCCACTTAACCGGTGTAATTTTGTTGTATTGATACTGATATATATATCATTGTTCCAAGGAATCCTTGACTGTTCCATAGTGCTCTACTGGAACGTTACATTCTCTTCAGAATTGTATCCTTTGCATTATGACCAAATAAGATTGGTTTAGTGGGGCAGTATCATAAATAAATGACAGAAAAGAGCAAGTATATTGTATCTGACATAATGATGAGATATAACGTCCTTGAAAAGAGGACAATGAGACAAGTTCAGTTCAGTTCAGTTCATCCTCTTGGAGGTGACACCTTCAAAAATGAAGGCAATTAGCTCAGTTCAACGGACAGTGAACAAGTAGGTCATGAAATGCAAAAGAACGGACAGGGCAATTTTTTGTTTGTTTGATTGTTTGTTTGATCTATTGTTTATTCATGAAAGCTCAAATTGGCCTGCAGGCCGCTTTTCATTCAGGTGACGGAAGAGGCAAGGGTCAGACAAAGTATATAACAGACATGCAGTTTACATCATTTATTAGTCCTCACAAGTCTGATAAATCTATATTATACACAATTTTTACATACATGGTACAAAATACATAATAGTAAGATCTGCTACATGATTCCAGTCCGTTCATTTTGGTTGTTCCTGTTACTTTAAGAGTCTTTTAAAGGAAGCCAGAGTTGGAGCTGTGCGTATTTCTGGTGGTAGGCTGTTCCAGATGTTGGGTCACACAGTAGGCGATGGCTCTTTTGAAGGCTTTTTTGTCTCAACAAGCAACTTTCCATCCTAGATGAAGGGATGGGTCTTGATTTTTACCTTGCCATGTAATGCAGGTGACATGACCTTATGTGAATGTACAGAACTTTCTGAACCCTGACAGATCAAATGTCTCATACTTCAGTTTTGTTCATGTTCTGGTTTCACAGTTGTTTATACTGGAACTGCTAGAGGAGACCATTGGGGAGGTGGGCTGGGAGGACCAAGGAGACCAACTGACAAAGTATGGAACTTCTTTATTTGATCTACGTATGTACTTCAAGACTGCTTAAAGGTCTATTACGTAAAATTTTGGCTCCAAAATTGAACATATTCTGGAGAGATGTACAGCCACTTTTTAGCATCTTGTTTTTTTTTCTATTTCTGGTGCTTGTAAACTATACAAAGCAATTTGTACAAGATCTGCTAAGTTTCTGAAACTATGGTACATTGTATCTCAAATTAAACACTCCTATTCTTGACAACAACAAACTATACACTGGTTTGAAAGATCACAGTTTTTAAACATGTTTGTATGGTGCAATGATACTTAGTAGTGTAGCCTCCCTCCCTAAATGTTAGTATGCAATTCTATGGTGTTGATCTCAGTTACGGTACCTATATGTAAAGAAATAGTAGAAAACTCTACTTTCTAGATAGTCCTAATGTTACCTAATGGGCAGACAGCAAGAAAATTGATTGGCTGACAAGTCTGCAAGCTCTATAATGACATTTTTGGCAGCAATACGCCCAGATTACCATATGATTTTTACTGATTTTGCATCTTCACAGGTCATTTAGCCCCATTTAAGTATATTTTTGATGTAGTAAAAAATATGCTTGACAATTTTGATATCTGGCAACCATTTGGCAGTCAGAAATATGGCGGAACCTCATAGACTGTTTGACGGGCATAATGAGGGTCTAAATGAGGGGTCCCGAATACACTTTATACTGAATTCAGAAGAACCAATTATGCATTACGCTGGAAGCAAGGAAGTACTTTGCAAGGAATATATAATGTGACTAAGATGGCTTTCCCTACGAATTGCTGTAAATAAAATTACTAGTAGGCTGACTATGCCTTACAGAAAAGGGGGCATGCAGACTGTCCATAATCACATTTGCTTTAAGTGGAATGGAGTACCACTGTGCATTAAAAAAAATTTAAAGAACCCAACACACTTATAGTGTGTTGGGTTCTTTAATCACATTAAGTAGATTTGATCATATCTTTGGATGTAACAACTCTCAATAGATACATGCATAAAAGATTACTTTGTCATAGTGTTACAAAAGATAACTGAAACCCGCAATTAGCCCCACCTGATTGTACCATCATGATGTTGCCGATACTACAGATGTAAGATTTATTTTCTACTTTGTAGTTGGCTGTACAAAAGTCAATGTTCATTTTGTTTCGTCAGTAAAGCTTTGGAATCCATTTTTTTAGAAAAGAGTAGGGGTGACCTGGTATGCTTGGCCAGAAAAATTTGCATTGAGGCCGCATTGCATAAAAAAGCCTCCAGGTCATTGATGCTGTAATAATGCATGTATCCATCCATCCATCCACTTTGCCGCGTAAAGAGGGTTGTCTGGTAAGTATAATACTCCTGAGGGAGGATTCTTGAAGAACTGGACTCCCTATGTCTGGAGGATATGCATGATGAATGTGTTATTGTGTGTTGAGGTGATTGATTTGATTGATAAGGTGCGGAGGCACATACCGAAAGTTGTGTCTCAACAAGAGTGGTGGGGTCCCGGGGACAGTGGGGGAAACTGCTCTGGAAAGTTGACAAAAATGACAGGAGAAACTAATGATGGAAGTCAACAAAGAAATTATTTTAAGAAGAAATGGAAACATTTTCACTTTAATGCACAGTTAATTTGTCTTAGGCTCCGTTCAAAATCAAAACAGTTTCATCTGTTTCGTTCAGCCAAGCCAGATTAATTTGTGTGCATGCAACATTCCAAAACAGATTATAGCCTGGGGTCACTCCAAACCACCCAATGGGGGTAGAAGTAGATGGAACAAAAAATCAAGAAGTATCCAAGAAAGAAAAAATGGACTTATGTTGACTTCTGTGCTCTTATCTTAGTCCCAGTTCATGATAGAAATATCAAAACAGTTTCATTTGTGACGGTCAGCCAAGTGGGATTAATTTTTGAGCATGCAATGCTCCAAAGCAGATTCTAAATTAAAAGGATTCTTTTAACTACCTCTTGGGAGTGCATAAGAACAACTTGACTTATGTGTCCACTTAAGTGGTCTCTTAGATCATTTTTCCTATTGACACAAGCATCAAGAATCCTGTCTATAATGGGCACCTGTCCACATAGAGCAGATTTTACTGGTCCCAATTTTGAGTGGTTACCTTTCTTACTCACTTCATTTATTTATTCATGAGATTTACCACGTTTGTGGAAGATTTGACATAACTGGTGACTATCACCTTTTCAAGATGTCAACCCAGAGACCAAACTGTAAAGTTTGATCCACTCACACAGGGAAGGACCCCTACTCTTTTCAGTAAGTGTGGTGGTCTCTCTAACTTGACCTCCATTTAACATCCTGCGGCGAGGCATGTCCCCCAACCAAAGCTAGGTACTCATTTTCACATGATTATGAGTCAAGTGAGGATATTGTAAAGTGAATTTCCTAACTGCACAACACCTAACTGCACAACACCGGAACATATCAGAGGATTTGTCACTGATGCCACACCTTTTTCAGTTTCACCGAGTTTGCATACGTGACTGATGAACCTCTTCAACAACAACCACCCTGAGTTTGTCTAGCCTTAGTATCAGCCTGGAAAGTTTACCAGGTAAACTAACAAGGCTGGTACGTAGTCTAGAGTCAAACTAGTCTGAACTGGTTTGATCCCTCTGGACGTAATTTAGCCCCCTTCAATCATCCTCCAATCACAATAGATCTAGACTTCTGAACATTCTTCCAATCGAATAGTTCTGATCACGCCTGTGGATATATTCCGCGCGCTGACAAAAGTTCGGGGAGAGAGAGAGAGACAGGACGAAACGTCGAAGAGGCTAGGTCCAGTCCGAGACTTCGGTTCCATCTGAACCATAGTTTAGAAATAGTTAACGCCTCTATGGTTCTTCTATATCTTCTATAGTGTCAGCTTAGGCGTTAATGCTAGATATCATTGTAGACTCATACATCGTCATCACTTCTAACGAGGTATGTTCTGTTCCTCCGGTCAACTTGTTCGGGTATATATAGAGCATTGGTGGGTTAACATTGTCATGATGTGTACTTAGAATATCTTTAGCAACGGTCAGGTGTTGTGTAAAGCCCCGGTCACAAGAATCGTACGACGTCCTTGCGATGGCATATTCCGCACATCGTACGATGAGCGCAGTGAATCGCAGCTAAATCGTAATCAAAATCAGCCATCGCAGAACATCAGATGATGTTCAAAACAGCGTACGATTTTTCACTTGTGTCACTTGTCTTCTGAATAGCCGCCTGACCGCTTTTGTGCTTCTTTAACCAACCAAATGTGGACCTAGCTGTTAAATACTTTCCTGTGATGTCTTTTACCGAACAAAAAAATCAAAAGAAACCATAACAACATGCGTTTTTACAAACATAGGATCAAATCAAGTACAAGCATGGTTATATCGGCCTTCTTGCCGGCTCTACGAGTCAGGCTTTTTCGAAAATCATAGTTTGCTTTTCTTGTGATGATATGCTATCAAGAAAAAATGCCATCAGACAAAAATCATATCATAAACATCATATCATAAGCCTGCCTTTCTGTTCGAGTTTTCCCTATGGTTACGGCTATGGTAAACTGACCCAAGACAGGCGATCGCGAGAGATGAGATCTGATCTAATTATGCACCCACGATCGAGTATGTAGCCATCAAACAAATGCATGCATCACCTGTGTGTGATACTGGATCTGCCACGTGGAAAACATTGCCTTAAAGGCAGGCTCTTCTACGGGCGCTTGTTCTCGGGTTGCTTCAGTGAACAGTTGTAACTGATATAGTTTCCTTTTTCGTCAACATCGACAATATCAGGGGAAACTAGAACCATGACCACATGCTAAAAATCTATGAATCTTTAAATTCACCAGTAGAAAAAAAATGGCCGTAATGAAGTCTGCTATGGGGGCAATAAAAATCGTACGACGATGGAGAAACTTTGAACATGTTCAAAATCCATTTCAGCTCTATTTTCGTCATAGGAGGCTCCCCGATTTACTATGATTTACCTGCGATTGATGCAGGTACGCTCTTATGACCTCATCGTACGATGCGCTACGATCTTTGTGACAACGGTTTTATATATTTAAACCATTGCTTCCGATTCTTCCCCGACTTACGACGTACTGCGCTTATACCAAGCATAAAACCTCCATCGCAGTCAATCGTACGATTCTTGTGACCGGGGCCTAAGGAAGATGTCATTGTCAGAACAGACAGAAATGTCAGACAGTTGTGTGATAACAGATATACTTTGGAACCACTAGAGCAACATATTTTTGACTACCTGTTGTATTCGTGCTTGTTGATTTCGGAATAAACGCCACAGTTAGTGTGCCATTGAGCCTCCGTCTGGTGAGATTAAGTCTTACTGAGGTGACCCAGTGTGCTTGAATCGTTCAAATGCAGTCCCGTTCCTCGTCCCTAGACATTAGAACAATTATGTGCCCTGTGTCAGTTTCCCCCGCGACGTCTGCCCCGTAGTGAAAGTGCGGGTACATTCGTATCTAGACTTGAACGTTAACAAATCCTACCACTATGGGTAACTGAAGACCGTTACACAAATAATTGTGAACACACATCAGGACAAACAAACATACGTACAGGAAACCGTAAACGATACCCCCATTTTCGCAGAGATAACTACTTTCTGGATGGGTCTCTAATGCCTTGTTTTATTGTTCCAGATCACCATGTCCAGTGAGGTAGTCTTCGACTTTGACTATTTGACTCGTCTGGAGGACTCTTCCAGGAAACTGGAGTCCTCCCCGCAAGAACGATTCGAGATGATGTTGAAGGCCCAGAGGGAGGTAGACACCTACCTGGAGCAGCTGAACCTGGACCATCCCATGGGATGGGTGATACCGCCTGAAGAAACACAGGTAAGTCTGGAAGGGTCTCAGGGATTTCCCTGTAGCTCAAGTGGTAGCAGCTTCACAGTTCAGCCCATAATTGGTTCAACTACTAAACTCATCAGAAAAAGTTTCAGCTAATCGTATCTCTAATTTATTTTAATATAATATATCAGTTTTATTAAAAGTTTTGTGTTATATGTCATCAAAAAGCTTGCTTACTGCCCTTTACAATGATATCCCATCTTCCTAGCATGTGCACCAGGTTGCCACTTAATATTAAAGTGAGCATGTCATAAAAACAGTGCTGTCATTTTGCATGATTGTATGTCAAGTGTACCTTGAGAATGAACTGAACTATTGGTTCCTTTTCTTTTAAAACCCTAGGTGCAGTCAGATCTGGGCCAAGACAAGCTGGTACAGTCGGGTCCGGGCCAGGCACAGTCGGGTCCGGGCCAGGCACAGTCGGGTCCGGGCCAGGCACAGTCGGGTCCGGGCCAGGCACAGTCGGGTCCGGGCCTGGCACAGTCGGGTCCGGGCCAGGCACAGTCGGGTCCGGGCCAGGCACAGTCGGGTCCGGGCCAGGCACAGTCGGGTCCGGGCCAGGCACAGTCGGGTCCGGGCCAGGCACAGTCGGGTCCGGGCCAGGCACAGTCGGGTCCGGGCCAGGCACTATTGGACCAGGAACCTCATGAGACAGAGCCTCTCCCCATACCGGAACATGGCGTTGGTATAGGTAAGCATGCAAACAAAAAATGGATGAACACTACTTTATAAGCATTCGGCTGTGGCTTTTTTTAGGCATTTTTGTCCGGCTTTCCTTTTTTTGTCTGCTGACCACAAAGATGCACCACAACAAAAATGCCTGAAAACATGTAAAAAAAAAAAACACAGCCGGAGGCAAACCTGAGCTACAAGAGTAGACCAACTCATATTATACTAAGTGGTTGTCTTTTAATGTACTGTAGACCCTCAGAGTCTGGGAGTCGTACAACTTACATTATTGAGTGTTGTATCAATCGACTTCCTCTGACAGTGTTTCCACCAGTGTTGGTCTATTAGCTTATTTGTTTGTTTGTTTGTTTGTTAGGATGTGGCACACACGTTTTGTAATGAAGAGGTCGCTTGCCTATTCCCTCCCCAGACAAAGTGCTTCGAGACTTCAGCCGTATTGGCGATCAGATGGAACGAGAGGGTCACCCCGGTCACATGGCGTATGTACCGGGTAACTCCACTGCCCCGGCCGCCATTGGAGACTTCTTAGCCGCCTCCTTTAATCCATACTCACGTAAGATCAGGGCGAGATTCTGCTTTGTTAAAGCTTAATGTAAAGCTTCGTTGAAGAGGTTCATCAGTCGCGTATGTTTAAGTTACTATCAATTTTCTTCGAACAATGACTGTTTATTAAAGGTAGAGAACGTACCTCCAAATTTTCGATGTCTGTCAGTACATCTTGGACGCGGAGAATGGTCTAGTCTCAATCTCGTGAGAGAATACGAGACTAGACCAGGCTTGATTAGATCATCTGCCCCCTCCCCCCGCCTCCTTGCGGAGAAAATTGATAGTAATGTAAAGCTTGGAAAGAAGGTACATGAATTATCCAATGTTTGACGCAAAGAGGTGTACAAGGTTGAATTTCAATATTTCCGATTTCATTTGGAAGCATCACAATCTTTTAAGTCTAAGCCACTTTCTCTACAGGGGAATAGTTCTGAAGCAAAATAGCTGTGAAAGTAGATGCTTCAGCTACAAGACCAACTGACTTTGTTTTTTTCCATCTCCCTGAAATGGTAATGTTAGATTTCAGGGACTGAAAGTAATTATTTTTATGTCAACGATAAGGTACAAAATTTGGCAATTTTGCACAGGATAAAAACCACCAATTTCAATGCAAAAACAACTGATGCTGTCAGAAAAACCTTGGATGGATCAGTTATGAGACTTTGAATATCAGTCATGTGTTGCACATGTCATTTACTCCTCTGCCATTCTCTCTGTTGCTCTAAAGTCAACGTCGCCTCCTGTCGAAGAGCAGTGAAAATGCAGCAGGTGATCGTGCAGTGGGTGGGACGGCTTTTCGGGTACCCTGACACCTGTGCCGGGAACCTGACGTCAGGGGGTACTGTGGCTACCATGGTCGCCATGGCAACGGCCAGAGACAAGAAAGTGCCATCAAGTCAAGACTACCACAGGTGATATCTTAGAATACCACAGGTGTCATTCTTAGAAATATCTGCGGCAAATGAAACTCCTCTGCCTGGTTAAACTCCCTCCCAATCTAATATGATACTGATTCTTATACCACAGCAAGATCTGATTGGAGATTACTTAAGTCCCTCTTGCAAACATCTTTGAAATGCAGATGTGGCCGTCCGGTGTTCTCTTTCCTGAGATCAGTTCTCCATAAGAGAAGGTCTCAGACTTTGGTGATTCTGCCATCCTCCATGCGACGGACGTGGCCTCAGGCAAGCCAGTGTGGTCTGCGTTGTCAGAAGGGTGAACACGGTTGGAATGCCAGCACCAGACAGCACTTCAGCATTGGTTTAACCTTTGCGCCAGGGACCGCTTTAAGGGAGCGACTCTCGGGCAACACAAGTGCAACATTAACTTGAGAGGGTCTGCATGCCTTTTTCCGTTAAGCGTTACGAGCCATTTTAATTCACCGTTAATCGTTACCGACCCGCTCTAATTTAACGTTAATCGTTATCGGTATATTCTTCGTGAAGCGTTATTGGTCGCTTTAATTTAACGTTAATCGTTATTTGTTATCCCAAATTCACCGTTAAGCGTTACCAAGAAATTCTTCGTAACCCGTTATACACACGAAGTCTAATGCCAGATAGAACCCCTGAGAATGCAGGAAATGGTGTTTCAAAGGGTCCATATTTCAAAATTTCTCCGAGCCTCCCGGCCTTCGGCTCTGGACAGGGTAAAAAATGTTGCGGAAGCGTTGCCCTCAAAAACTTTATCACTCATACAGATTTCAGTGTCAAGCTTAGTTTCGGGCAAAAAGTACTCCTAGAATGCAAAAAAATGAGGTTTCTCCCTTGCGACGACTTGCGCCTTTGGCACTTATGACGACATTGCGAAAATATGTTAGGGGCGTGGGTTTTCCGGCACAATGAAACATTTTCTCTCTAAGAAAATGTTATATCTGATTTAGCTTCGTCTTACAGCAAAATCTATCCTTCGAAAGGCAGTAAATGGCGTTTCAGACGGTCCAGATTTTAAAATTTCCCCGTACTTATAATGCAACATCTCGTGCCTTCTGAGCTCGAATCGAAATGGTAAAATATGTCGGGGGCTCTGGGGGTGGAAGCCAAAGCTATAACCATGTGTAATTTGATGAAAATGTCAAAATCAACCTAGCTTAGTCGGTCGGCGAAATTTGCCGAAAAATGCAGGAAATAGCATTTAAGAGGGTCTTGATTTTAAAATTTTCGGGGGACCATACCCCCGGACCCCCCTGGGATGCGTCGCGCCTTCGGCGCTCCATGTGCCGAAACAATAGTTCAATCCCCCCATAAGAAATTTGCTGCCCCCGTCTCTGTGGCGGGCCGGGAACTCTAGATCTGCCTCCGTTAATTCACAGATGTCATGGACAATGTCCCTGTCATTCCTCCGGGTTCTGGGCACCTTTTGCTTCTCACAATGTCATTAGTCGGATATTTTCACCCATTGATATAACTACTCTAGCGCTGTATGAATAGGAATGCACGTCGATGTTACTTAAGTGTTATGCGTTGTTAGTAACTCCTTCTGAATTTACTGTTAAGCGTTACCGGGCCTCCTGAATTTACCGTTAAGCGTTACCGGGCCTCTGAATTCACCGTTAAGCGTTACCAAGACCCCCCCATGCAGGCCCTCACTTGAGGTTTATTCCAGCATGGCCGACATAGTTGGTGGTCGATGGTAGGACTTGTGGGATTGTGGACCATACCACTTACAACATGGGTGGTAGTCTAAACCTACAAAAATGTGTAACTATAACATTGGGTGGTAGTCTAAACCTAACTATAACATAGTGGCGTTATCCTTCGATGATATGCCCAGGATGTGACGAATACACTAACACCATACAGCAATAAAATGACTTTCTCTCCGATTCACACAAAATCAAAGTTTCAGAGTTAGGAGAATACAAGCTGGCCCAAGGGTGGTGGCCCAAACCAACTACAACCAACTATACAATCATATAAATGGTGTACCTGGATGTCTAACCTGCACCGACCTTTAATTGTCCCTTTTACTTTCCTTTCCTTTTCCTGCACCAGTCTTGGAAACATTACAACTGTATCTCATTTTAAGTCTTCATATTTCTCCTTCAAAAACAGGTGTGTGTTATACGTGAGTGAACTGACACACGATGGTGTCGCCAAATGTCTGTCCACCCTGGGCATGCGGGAGGCCGTGGTCAGAAAGGTGCCGGTGGAAGACCACTACAGAATGGACGTCAACTTGCTGCGCAAGTTCATTGAAAATGACGTGCAGGTTTGAAGCTTACAGGCATGTTTGGTGAGGGATTTAGAAAGGTTCGCGTGGTGGAAAGGTCAGAGATGTACTTCAGGTCTGCCTAAACACCTCAATCTACCTCATATGACCTCAAACAACTCTAATTTGCAATGTACATGGGGCAACAGCCTTGTGCGGTGACATGGATACATTGCTTGTAATTATAATTTTTTTTAAATTGCAGCAAGTCTAACTATTCACCAGTTTTCCACAGTTTCTGATCAGCCTCTGCTGTAAACGCCCGCTACAAGTGATAGAAATGTTGTTTACAAAGATAATTTTTAGCTCAAACGACCCTTTCTTTTGTTCCCAGAACAACCTGCTCCCGTTCCTCGTGGTGGCGACTACAGGGACGACCGACGTGGGCTCCGTGGATCCTGTTCCCGCCATTCGAGCCGTCGCCACACAGTACAACATGTGGCTGCACGTGGACGCCTGCTACGGAGGATTCTTCGTGCTCTGCAACTCCGCCAAACATCTGTTTGAAGGGGTGGAGACAGCCGACTCCATTGCCGTGGATCCTCACAAGGGTACTTTCTGTCATTCATTTATTCATTCAACCTTCCATCTATCCATCTATCCATCCATCTCTCCCTCTCTCCATCCATCCATTCCTCCATCCATCCACCCTTCCAACCATTCCTTCTGAATCCTTCCTTCATTCATTAATATTCTTCATTCATTCACACAGGTCAAATTTACTTGTCTCAGATTGATTGAATGATGAATTGGCATATCCTATTAGGTCTGTATGCGCCATTCGGAACCGGCCTAGTCCTCGTGCGAAATGGTGCCTCACTGCGTGACTCCAACAACCGCCATCATGGAAGCTACATGCAAGACCAGAGGACCAACCCTGAAGACTGGAACCCCGAAGACTTGACGTTTGAGCAGAGTGCACATTTCAGGTAAAACCATGTTAAAAGCGCCTCTTGTGAATTAATGCTGTATTGCAGAAATGCATGCAGTACAAGTGACCGCTGTGTACATGTGCAGTATTCGATGACTAATAAGGGCTTAATTTGCATAGTTTATTAGCAAAATCTATCATTGCAGTATTTCCTGTAATAGGACTTTGATAAATGTGACATTTGATATAGGGCAAGTGAAACATTCACAGATAGCAATGATGCAAATAAGGTCTTAATTTGCATAACTAATACAACAAGTAAAGATGTCTAAGAAAGACACCTATAGGCGACGCATTTTAATGTTACTGACCCGCCCCGGGGTGTATATGGTGAGCTTGAGGGGTGGGGGTGGGGGGGTGGGGGTATCTGCGGGGTTGGTTCCTTAGGGGGGGGGGGCAAAGGTGGCCTTAAGGAGGGGCGAAAATATTCTGAATTTCTGATACTATTACACAAACAATTTTCTTATTATGACATTATTTTTGCGAGGTTATAGTCCGAATTGTCAGTCGATCGATCCTTCAATCGATTGCAACACGTGCAAACAAGATCTAAAACAGTACATGTACAAAACTTCAAGACTTGTATCAAGAACTTGCCATAACAATAATAGAGAGATTTAAAGCATTAGAAATTAAGGACTTAAATTGCTACTGCAAATGACGGCTTCAATCTTTATATGGCCTCATTCGGTCAATATTGACCATGGCAAAATCCTAATTGATATCAGCCCTACAGCGTCGACTGTGGCTAAAAGTCCTATAGTATACGAGCATTACATTCTCTGCCACATAGGGCACATCTGTAAGCTGACTCAGGTGTTCTTTTAGCAGGATCCGCTTTTCTTCTGCCATACGCATCAGTCTGGTTTCTCCTGATTTCTCATAAAGAAGATAACCATAACAATAATGTAGAATTCCAAAGAATTAAAGATTAATAAGGACTATGTGACATTATCTGACTGGTTCGGTCCATAAGAAAACAGATTATAGGATGCACAATATACATAATCTTCTGTCTTTCCTCAATATAAACGAGGGACAATTGATAATAAAAAGTGTAGATCATCTTCAACAGTATGTTTGTACATAGTATTATTAGTACAGAGTAAAATATGGTTAATATAGTTCTGAGCCTTCGTAGTTTTCAGGTCACGCTTCCGCATACCAAATGCCAAGTGTTCTATTCCTAAAATAGCCTAGTTACCTAGTAACATAAACATCTGGTACAAATACTCTACACGCCTTTTATCTTATCTGTCTCAGTCTCTTCTTCCAGTGTCCGGCAAAGTAAAAAAAAAAATAGACTGGACATATTTTTTGAACGTGTTCGCCTTTTTCTTAGGCATTTTGGCATCAACAAAACTGGTACCTGTGAACTTTTTAATAAGGCTACCTATGAATGATCATGAATGTCTTATCATTATGCTACGGTCACATTTCCAAACCGGAAGTTACCGGAATAAAAAAAAAGCTACATTTATGAAGGATAGACATCCAAATTAAAAAGTAAAGCTGTTTATGGTCGTTTATCAGTTCACAAATTATGGCCACTATTTATTTTCTTTGCATTTTGTGTGTTTTAGGCCCTCTACATACTTCTAATTTGTTCACGAGAGCTGCCCAATCGGACCCCGGGTTGGAACTGTAACCGTAAAACTACCCCCAGCTTGAGGAGCGAAAGTTGCCTGGTCGGTTCCCGTTTGGAAATGGGACCGTAACATTACCCTAATTATTTTTGAGGAGCTGTTGAAGATCTTGTTTGAGAGAGTTATTAATTCTTTTGGCAAATTTCTTATCGAATATTGTGTTGACCCTTTCACCTCACCTAGTATTAGGCCACAGTAAGTAGCTATTGTGGATGACATCAGCGCGAATACAATGTTTTGAATGGAATGAATGAGAGCCGACCTAAGTGACAAAAGTTTTACTCATTGCGGCGCCCCTTTGTAATCAGTCCATCTGCATAATTCATCTCAGTTCGGGTAACGATGTTAGCCAGACCATGGCCACATGGGGTCGGCGTCATTGTCTTGGTGATTTCTTAGTAATCGGTGACATCCCTAATTGATCTGAGTCGAAATGTCGCCGTGCTAATCAATGCCAAAAACAACGGTTGGCGTATAATGCCCTATCTGGCCTATAGGCAAAGGAAAGGCACCGTACTCACCTGTATAATGCCCTATCTGGCCTATAGGCAAAGGAAAGGCACCGTACTCACCTGTATGATACCCTATCTGGCCTATAGGCAAAGAAAAGGCACCGTACTCACCTGTATAATGCCCTATCTGGCCTATAGGCAAAGGAAAGGCACCGTGCTTGCCTGTATAATGCCCTATCTGGCCTGTAGGCAAAGGAAAGGCACCGTACTCACCTGTATAATGCCCTATATGGTCTATAGGCAAAGGTAAGGCACCGTACTCACCTGTATAATGCCCTATCTGGTCTGTAGGCAAAGAAAAGGCACTGTACTCTCCTGTATAATGCCCTATATGGTTTAAAGGCAAAGGTAAGGCGCCATACTCACCTGTATAATGCCCTATATGGGTTATAGGCAAAGGTAAGGCACCGTACTCACCTGTATAATGCCCTATCTGGTCTATAGGCAAAGGAAAGGCACCGTAGTCACCTGTATAATGCCCTATCTGGTCTGTAGGCAAAGGAAAGGCGCCTTACTCACCTGTGCAATATCTTACCTTATCTGTAGTCAAAAGAAACTGATATAGCTGTAACCTGTACGGTGCAAAAACTTTAGTTTCATTCGCACGTGCGCTCGCATTTATTAATAGTTTGGTGTTTTGTCAACGTCACATTTACAATGGCGGCACAATTGGTTGAAGAAGTGCCGAATAAACTATCCCATAATCATTAACATATAAATGATATTCTGTATTTACCTCATGGTACTTTGTAGTCCCTTGCCGTGGTGCTGCCACTCTCCTGGCCACTGCCTCGTGATGTATATTATCATTACGTTAACGTTGCGTTGTTGGGAGGGAAGCCGCTGTCATGTCGTGAAATGACAAGTTTACAGACAATAAAACTAGAACACAATGCTTAATGACAAACTACTACAGTGTGTGTTCCGCGATGAACTGTCGCTCCATCTCCTATTTTGATGAGAAAAACGGCCGGAAGTTGTCTGCGAGATCGAAAGGCTGTGCCGCACACTCTGCTGGAGCAGTCATACGTCACGGGTCAGAGGTCACGGGTATTTAAACATCAGGCGGATACATTCTAACGCCAACCCAAACAACCCTTTGTTTATTACCGACAGAACTCCGTATGTGGCCCGGCCGCTGGCACGGCAAGGTGCCACGGTCATTACAGCAGCGCATCTCGTGGCGTTATAATACATCGCAGACTTTTCGCTCTGAAATTTCTCGAGTTTTCGCGTAAGTCTTTCCTCTAAACCTTGTCGGACGATTTGAACACGCTTGTCCCTAGTTTCATCTTGCTGGCCAAGCCACCACGTATACGCCCCGTCGGCGGAAACCGCTTCCCGTTCAGCGGAGCCAGCGCGCTAAGATCCCGTAAACGTCGGCCCGTCCCCGGAGCTAGTCAGCCAGGTCTCCGTCGGATCATTCTTCGGTACCGGTCAATCACGTCCCCGTTCCGGTGTCTCCCTACAGAGCCCTTGCGAGGCCCCCAATATAGGACACAACTTTCGCGGTCTCAAGCCGGATTTCCTCCGAACTTGTTCGTACATACCCGGCGGCATTGCTTGGACAGTGCTTTGACAACGTACTCCCAGACCGTTGACTTCCTGACCCTTCTTGACCCGTCTTCAGCTTAGAGAGGCGAACATCCGGTCAACACCGATCAACTAGCCGAACCTTTCTTCAGTGACCGAACTCAACTCCACGGTGAGCTGCCATATTGTTGTATCTTGTTACAAACTTGTCCTTTCATGGATACTTCAACTGCGAACATTGCCATTGTAACAGTGGTGTTCAAGGACTGCTAAACCGAAGACGCCTAACGGCTTAAGCCTTTATGGCCGAACGGTTTGCACGTTCGATTTGTGATCCGGCTGCCCGGGTTTGGCACGGGTTCGAATCCCGGGAGTCGGGGTGTTGTTTCTTTCTGTTCTTACTCGCCCCTCTGGTTGTTTCACTGGTTCCCACGCCGGCCCTGTGATTAACAGGCTTGTATGTGCCACACAGGGATGTCGATCTCGGAGATTCGAGGACGAATCTTGAAAAGAAAAGGGGGAGTAGTGTAACAGTGGTGTTCAAGGACTGCTAAACCGAAGACGCCTGACGGCTTAAGCCTTTATGGCCGAACGGTTTGCACGTTCGATTTGTGATCCGGCTGCCCGGGTTTGGCACGGGTTCGAATCCCGGGAGTCGGGGTGTTGTTTCTTTCTGTTCTTACTCGCCCCTCTGGTTGTTTCACCATTACCGGACACTCTTTTGTATGATTTCTAGACGACTCGCCCCAAGACTAACTCGCCCCAACTATTTACTACCAAGTCGCCCCAAGTTAGGGAGACCGGGAATACAGGATAGCCCTTGCTTTTGTGCTGTCTTTACACACATATATTCTGCCTGTAAATATTACTTTATATGCTAACAAAACCTCGTCGCTAAACTTCTTTTTTTGCTAGGTATTTAGCGGCGAATTCGGGATCTGCGGGCGGGCCCGGTCGGCATGTCGGCCCGCCCGCTTTATTGATAATTTTTGCCCGGACTGGCAGCGCTTTTATGTCACTACAGTGGCAAGGTTTATTGAGAAATATAACAGAAGTATCTTATTATATGTAACATAGTTTCATAACAGCCTATGTGTATTAATTTGAGATACTTGAGATTACAGTGAGCGGCGCACACCCCCGGGCCGACATGCAACATAAAATGATATACCCGCCAACGCCGGCTAGCGCCCCGGCGTTGATCGGGCGTTAAATAAAAGTGGCAAACCGGAGAGAATGTTAAAATTAGAGCGACGAGGGTTTGTTTATATGTAAAGTAATACCTAAAATTTAATTATATGTGTGTAAAAGCAGTATAAAAGAAAAGGCTATCCTGTATTTCCCGGTCCCCGTAACTTGGGGCGACTTGGTAGTAAATAGTTGGGGCGAGTTAGTCTTGGGGCGAGTTGACCGGTTTCCTTTTGTATCCCGACTGAAGTCATTTGTTCGGCGTCGTACTACGACAGCCACAGGACAAGCAATTTGTCCTTATTTTGGGGCATCTAACGTAGACATTCAGTTTCATGGCGTGCCGGGCTGCACCATCCCAAAATATTACGCTAGTGTGCTTCCTATTCTGCAGCAAACCAGTCCTCACATTGTGTACGTAGAGCTAGGGCACAACGATACATATACGGCACAACGGGCTCCAGAAACCATAGCTCGTGATTTAGTAGCTTTGGCACGCAAAATCTCTGAAATCCATTCAGTTCGACAGGTGATTCTAGCTGAACCAATCTGGCGATTCAAATCCCCCTGTAACATGCCGGACTTCCACTCACGCATCCATGATTTCCGCCCCCTCGTCGACGCTACCCCATCCGTTCACAGATGGTACCACGCAAAGCTGTGGCAGAAAAACCCTAACTATTTCGTTTCAGATGGTATTTTTCTGAGCCATTCTCTTCAAATTGTTCCCAATTGAAGGCTTGTTTTGTTAACCTTTTTTTCAATTGCTTCAATCGCGAGTTGGCTTCACATTTGGTGTATTTGTAGCCCCGGACAGAAATGTTCCAGTCAACATGACGACGACCTTTGACTGTTTCAAAAGAAACATGGACTGGTTCGACTGACATGGACTTGCAAAATGGAGACAAATGGCCGGATGCTGAGGATTCGAGTAACTAATCGCCTATGAGATTATGTATGAATTTCTCATCAGGTGAGTATGCCCGTTGTGCTGCTCTGGTTTTAGTCGACTTAGTTATGTTTAGTTAAGTTAAGTAAAAGGTTATGTTGAACGGGACGACAACGACCTTGGTGATCGGACAGGAAACTTGCTGGGATTTATCCGGGGATTCTTATGTCTGGCTCCCAGTCATTTGCTCTATTGTTTCAGCACATGGAAGGCGCGACGCATTCCAGGGGGGTCCGGGGGTATGCTTCCCGGGAAAAAATTTTGAAATCAAGAACCTCTTAAATGCTATTTGGCAAATGCTATTTGCATTTTTGGCAAATTTTGCCGACCGACTAAGCTAGGTTGATTTTGACATTTTCATTGAATTATGCATGATTATACCGTAGCTTTGGCTTCCACCCCCAGAGTCCCGACATATTTTTACCACGAGCTCGGAAGGCACGAGACGTTGCAATTTTAAAATCCGGGAAAATTTTAAAATCTGGACCGTCTGAAACGCCATTTACTATATTTTGAAGGACCGATTTTGCCGTAAGACGAAGCTAAATTAAATTAAATGATATTCTATTAGAGAGAAAAGTTTTATTTTGTGCGTAAACCCAAGCCCCTAGCTAACATCTTTTCGCCATGTCGTCGTGAGCGCCAAAGGCGCAAGCCGTCGCAATGGAGGTCCGGAGAAACCACATTTTCTGCATTCTAGGAAAACTTTTTGCCCGAAAGTAAGCTATGTTTGACACTGAAATCTGCATGACTATTGAGTGATAAAGTTTTGAGGGCGATGCTTCCGCAACATGTTTTACCATGTTCAGTGCCGAAGGCCGGGAGGCTCGGAGAAATTTTGAAATCTGGACCCTTTGAAACGCCATTTCCCTGTATTTTCAGGGGTTCTATCTGGCATTTGACTTCGTGTGTATAGTATAACCTGATTACGAAGAATTTCTTGGTAACGCTTAACGGTGAAATCGGGATAACAAATAACGATTAACGTTGGATTAAAACGACCAATAACGCTTCACGAATAATATACCGATAACGATTAACGTTGAATTAGAGCGGGTCGGTAACGATTAACGGTGAATTGAAATGGTTCGTAACGCTTAACGGAAAAAGGCATGCAGACCCTCTTGCGTCCTTGTCTAAGACTTCTGCGATGCCCACTCAACAGTCCTGTCATGTATATTGTTATGGTTTATAACATTGCGTGCGTGCGTGTGTGTGTGTGTGTGTGTCTTCTCCCTCGATCCATTTACAGGCTGACCATACTTAACAAGAGCAATGATGACGATGTCCACTTGGACTCCACAACACCGCCACGCCACACACTATGACTCATCTTTCTTTATTTGTGATATCTCAACATCAGCTCCTACAACATATCTTTAATAGCTGTGACGAGCACCCAAATAAACGTACAACGACGATGACAAAGTTATGGGTGACTTTGGAATAAACCAAAGCATCAGTATCAGTATATTCGTTTTGTATATGAAACGGGCGATGTCATTTTTGCGTTCTCTCTCGATCCCAACAGACTAACCATACAGGACAAGACCGACAACGACGAGATGTACCTGACGAAACAGTTCCGTCACAAAGTCAGTCGAGTCCTTCCACTGCAAGTCGCTGAGACGAGCAGTATCGCTTGAGGAGCCGGAATAGACGTCTATGCACCATTTAAAGTCGGGAAGGAGCTACACATCACCCAGAACCGCACCGTCCACAGAAGGAAGACAACGAGAGGGCCTAAGGAATGCCAGAACAGTAGCAGATCTGGAGCAGCAAATCGATTTCACTGCCACAACCACAGAAAACCTAAAACTAGTTAGACAATTCACGGGCTGGTTTTGGCTGATTTATACCATGAATATGTACATGTATATAGCGACGACGGACCTAATCAAACCGGAGGTGTATGTACTAATGAAGAAAACCAACATAAGAATATGCAGAAGTGGCCATCGCTGGGAGGAGCCAGAATATACATTTGTGCGGCTTGAAAATTCTGAACAGAGGGGAGCCACACAACATCCAGAACAGCGCCATCTACAGAAGGAGGGCAACATGAGGGAAGTAGAGGCCAGTAGCAGAGCCAAGACGTACAGCCGATAGATTGCGATCATACTTGTACATGTATAGATAACCTGACATGACACCAGTAATAGAATTCACTGATTGACTGATTGATTGACTGTTTATATCACGAATATGTATTTTAGTGTATACATTGTAGTAGTTGATTTTATATGTATATGAATGGACCGTAGATGAAATAACCGTTGTTTTGTGGTGTGACAAGACCTGTCTGTTTCATACGCCAAAATGTGACCACGAGATATAATGTATTTGTATGACAGAGAGTCAGAGAGTATAGTTCAGAAGAGAAAGAGAGATCCTCAGCCAAGAACGAGGTTAGCGAAGCCAGCATTACTAGTATATAGTAACGTCAAACCATCTTAACAGTCTCCCGTGCCCAGTGTACGGAAAACCTTGTCTCTGCGTCCTTCCTTTATTCTAGCTATGCTAGTCTTCAAAGCAGAATCTAAACAACTTGAAACCCATTGGTTTCATGGCTTGTTTGAAACATGTGACTTATTAACTTTTCAAAATCAGGCTTTACGTAACCTGTATCTATATAGCCGGTATAACCCGGTATAACCGTCCTTCGGCGTAACACACCAGCTTCAATTCCAAACGACAACCACCTGAAAGCACGACAAAGCAAACTTTTTATACTTCATAGAAAGATATCGACAAAAATCTGTGACACATTGGTCTTCATTATTTTTTTGACCTCGTGAAGCATATTATCCCACCTTGTAAAAGCAAAGCTCAGAAGATATTGGCAAAAGTTGTGCTATATTGGTCTTGTCTTCTTTAAAACATCTTATTTTTCTACCACTCAAAATCAGGCTCTCTACGACTCCGAACGATAACCACTTGACAGCATTTCATTCTATATTGTAAAAAGCACAGGCTTATAGAAGACATAACGGCAAAAAGCTGGGATATATTGGTTGCCATTGAAAATTCATAAAGCATGTGAAACATCGTAATAATCTGTGTGTACGGCTTATGATATGCAAGGAGCGCAGTCATTCCCAGCTATGTGAAAAGACCGTTCCCTTAAATCATTAATCCTGAAAACAAAGAATGCCTCAACAAAGAAAAATAACAGCTAGAATAGTCTCCAATGACCACTGTATGGACGACACCCCTGCGGTTTAGCCAAAAATCAATTCCCAAGGGAATGCATTCGTGGAATTTTCAAAATTCTTTCAAAGCGATCGTAATACTGTAGAAAATGCCTCCGCCCCTGAGGCGTCGCCAAAAATGCAATAATTCATCTAAGTGGTGAGCATAGTAGTTGCTCTTTGCGAAATTTGTCACTGCATAAGTCCTTTGCATAACTGAAATGTTTAAAGGAAGTATGAGGTCTCAGAACTCTTGTTTTGCTTGTGTGCTGAGTATGAAGGTTTCTTATTGTTACACAGAGCCCCGAGGGTGTGGCTGCCCCTTCAGCTGTACGGAGTCGCGACTTTCCGAGATGCGCTCCAAGAGAAACTGGAACTGGCTAAGTACCTGTACCTCCGACTGAAATGTAAGTATCTCAACCTAACTTCGCATCAATGTCAATCATTCCCTAGAAACCGTTGTGAAGCAACCACTCACTCGCGGCTCTTGCAACCAAATTGGAATATTACTGCCTTTGAGGTAGCAGAGCACAGTATCTATCCGCGAACCCTGGGGTCTATGATGCGGGTACATAAAATAGTAAGGATAAACTTGTTGAAGGAGAGGTAACAAGCCTTATTTAAGGGGCAGTCAGATATAACCTGTGCTGCATGGTCACGGAAGGTGTACGGTTTCGTATAGTGATTTGTGCGTTTTTCATAACATTCGTACGTTTTGGCATGGTGATTTATGCTTTTTTCATAAAATTAGTGTGAATCTGTGCAAGGAGCTTTGATCTGTGCAAATGCTTAGGCACCCCTGTAATTGCGTCAACTTTCGATTTGATTGTCATTGTGCGGAGACTAACAGTAAATGTCAGTTGTTGTCAGACGAATTTTAGTACGGTACTGACAGTAAAAGAAGAGTGAAAAGAAGCATATCAAGTACTTGGCAGTAATGCTTCAGTAAGGCAGTAACAGCTAATTTACTGAAAATAAACTGAAACCATACTGTTAGTAAATTGATCAGTATATTTTCAGTACTGACGGTTTGCTAACTCCACAGGCCAACCACATATACAAGTTGCGGAGCCAGTTCTGTCCACCGTCCTCTTCCGTATTCCCGGCGTGAGCGACAACATCAACCGCAGCCTGCTGGAGGAGATCAGTGCCGACGGACGATTCTTCGTCTCCACCACGACAGTGAAAGGCACGCTGTACCTGCGAGCCTGTATCTTCTGCTACAGGACCCACCGACAACACCTGGACGTCTTCATCAACAAAGTGAAGAAAGCCATTGTCAAGATGGAATTGGAATGGGAGTTTTGTTATGCGGGGTGAAGCTTCGTAAAGATTCATTGTAAGACCAAACGGCATGCACAAGGAGGTTCAGAATTCTTAGTACGCAGCATAGGGTGTTGTGGGTAATGGAGTACTAGTATGTCAAAGGTGAAGTCCCAAAATAGGTGAAGTGTCAAAATATCAACAGATATGTGGCGGAAAATATTGAATGTATATTTTTGCAACCTTCATGCCGTTATTATGAGTTCTATGAATTTGGTATTGGCTGGGCTGGCACCTTTGGTGATGCTTGCAATAGTGCCATCTACTGGTTATCCTTAGTATTGCATGAGACTGAAATACATGATCGTGCCAAGGACGATATAACGTCCTTGATCGTGCACACATGCTACAAATCTGACATGTTCAGGTTGGACTTCCTTGGTGAAAATAAATAAAGCTTTTACTACAGCTTTACGTTTACATTTACAGTTGTATTCAGCTCTTTTTGCATTATGGTTTAATAGGGCATTTAAAAAAAACAGTTTCTTCCACACCCAATATCATATCCCTTCAACGATGTATCTCAAAGGTCTGACCGTCTCCAAAACCATATTGCTTGAGTAACTGCTTTTTGGTCTAAGTTCATGATAGCACAACAGTTTCCATTATATTGAATGAATGAAGACCTTTATTACGCTCTCTAACAAGCTAAGTACAGGTCAAGGTGAATAGAATACAGTTCCTAGTGTGTTTATAAATACAATTGTCGTAAGGATGTGATATACTAGTAACTAAGACTACGATCTCAAGTATGCACAGGTTCAACTTCTATAAACTGACAGAGTCGTTAAATAAATAAACAAACACGTATACGCGCATGCATAGTGTAACGTTAACTGTTAGACACGCACGCACACATTCGCACGAGCGCATGCCTGCCCCGTTGGCCGTTAGTGCGTGCACAAAGAAGTCATTGGTGTGCGTTGTGTGTTTGTATATGCTACTGTGACATACACACAACCTTAAACGTTACACTCGAACAGATAACGTGCCGGCAAGGAAGGCCGACACACAGACACATAGCCGTAGTAACAGATACGCGCACGCACACGCACACACACGCACACCGTGACACGGACACATGAGGCACGAGTACAACGACCCGGTTGACCATTGAATTGGGCGCAGTGGGCGCGTCACACGTGGGTTCAACAACAAAAGAAATCCCCCCAGCTCTGTTCTTCAGTCCTTTGTGTTTGTGATTTTCTAGTGGCGATCAGAATATGAATCGTTCTGGTTATGGTAATTCAATTATCCGCGGAGGCTTCGTTGCGCCCGAGGTGACACGAACAAAGCCGAAGCTGATTTTCGCGGCATTGAGCCAACCGTAACCCGATCCACCTGCTGCCGGACCATGTCATAAAATAGCCGTTAAAATAGAAAGGTAATATTTGCAAGCAAATACAGAATGTTACCTTCACATGGTTTAGTCTAGCATTTCTACCTGGAAGGGTAAACTGATTAAGTTGCAGAAGTTGACACAGGATAAGTCAAGACATGCAAGAATAAATTTTGATAATTTTTTATCTGTAACGTTATACATCTTGAATAATGAACACAACGTCCAATATTGTTCCAAACAGGGTTTCTCACCATCATCTCATCACAGCCCCATAGCTACAAGCCACAGGGGCAGTCTGTCCAAAAAGGTTTTCCATTTCTGACGGTCGTCAACAGGGTTTACTCGACGACATTTAGCGTGTCGTCTGCGGGAGCGTCAGGGCCTATGATTTTTTTCGGCTTGGGGGAGGTCCAGGGAGAAATTTCTTGGCTTGCGGAGGGAGAGCCATGGCAAAAACTGGTTTCCTTCAACAATATGTATTCAAATTAAAAAAAAAAAGATAGAGCTTCGAATCACTCGGGAAATTCATAATCTCTGACTTGGTGCAGGACGCGCGCCGCGAAGTTCAGTTGGTAACATAAGAATAAGTTCAATTTTGCGCTTTCCGTCATTGTTGACGAACAAACTCGGCGCGTAAGTATAGACAAATTTTGCAAAAATCTCTAAAAAATCAGCGAATGTTTGCGGACGGTGCAGACTTAGGTGATAATTCCTAACGCCCGCCGGCGGCGAGAGAGAAGCGAGAAGCGACTGGTCGAACCTGGTCGACGCCCCTCCCCCTACTGTTCTGGTCAGTCGCATCGTGCTAGCGCCGATGTTTTTGTTGTAATTTTCCCGGCCCGGATTAACTGTCAGTTGTTGCTACCATAGAAGGAAAAAAAATCGAACAATATGTGAAATTAAATAAGGTACTTTCAAAATAGTATGGTACTTTCAAAATAGTCTCCGGTAAGCCGATCGGACCTCACATGCTTGCGCTCTATACGGGGGCGGGGCCCTACATGAAATTAAACGTGACAAATAGGTTTGCTTTTGATTCTTTAATTAGGGGGGGACACTATTTTGCAAAAATGCAGTTTTTGATGAAATACGCAGCTAGAAATATGGAGACGGTCCATCTGAATATGAAAATGTAAAAATTTTGAAAATCATTGATTGCTAACCCCCCTGTACATACCCCCTGAAGTTTTTAAGTTGACAATGTTCTGAACTAGTATAACGCTATACTACCAAACATGCTTAATGCCTTAGAAATTGTACTTTGGCATCCTTGGCAGAATATTTGACTTCAGGAGAGATCATTGTGGATATATGAACCTCAAAATGTATTTTCCATGCAAATATGGACTGTTCCAAGTCACCCCCATGGCAAAATGGGATGATCCAAACTCAAAATTGGACGAAACGGGCTACAGGTATATCATAGAATGGGCAAAACCTGTGGTCACATAGAATTCTATGACTTAGATTCTGTTCTTTGTGATTGCTCTACACATTTTGATATCATGTACTGTATTTTAAACTAGGGGCTGTGTATCAGTACGGTGTACCGGTACAAAACAGGTTTTTCGTATTGTACCGGTACCGGTCCGGAAAAAACGGACCTGAAAAATGTGGTGGACAGGATGTTGGACCTATTGGAAAATGAACAGATTATATGACCAGGCATTGACATGTTTTGAGGCTTACCTGTACGTCGAAGAAATAACAAGAGTGTAGTATAGTATAGTATAGTCTATAGTCATTCCTACCAATTTTTACACTCAATCACAGCGGCAGTTAGCCTTGTAGGATTTTAAAACGCCAGTGGTACTAAAATACTCTGCAAAGTAGACATCTTTGTAGCGAAATGGACCATCGTTTTGAGTATCACCACAAGTTTTTACATACTGAATCAGGTTCAGGTCCGGACCTCTGGACCTGAACCGGACCTGCATGAACCTGAATTTTCTGTACCGTACCACCCCTCTTAGGCATACATATAACTTATGTTTTATCCTATCAAGAAATAAATACCGTTTATGCATGAAAGTTGTGTTCCAACAAAAAAATTCAGGTTGTGAAAATTAAAATTACGACTTACGTTGCGCCAACCAAAATGCATTTTCAAGTGTGCAAGTGGGTATTTCGAGCACTGTAAAATGCTGCAGGTATAGGATGCAGCCTTCGGGTTTATCTCTAAGGAGAGGTTTCAGCAGACAAGGAAAGAAAAAGTCTGTAGTGCCATTGTTCAAATGGTAGACACAATTACCAATCTGAAGTTACAAAGATACTGAAAAAGAAAAGAAAACCTGGATCGTTTAGACAGTACAGTATAGAAGTCAGGAAAGGAGGCATGATACCAGAGATTCTGATAGCTTGGGAAATGAAGAGGAGCTTAAGAAGCAAGGACTCAATGAGAAAGAGATTGCAAACATTGCTGTTGATTGGAAGAGAGACAAAGACTTACAAACCCTAAAAATCCAAGATGGATCTTTCACATCAGCTACAGAAGTTGATATGTAAGTGTAAAAGCTAGCCCAACTCAAGAACACAGCACTGTCGCTGCCGATAACAACAGAAAACCCATCTGTGGTCAACCTAAAATTGTACTTGAACGATGTTACACCATTGACACCATCTGCAATGAGTGTAAATTTGACTATGGTTCTTTTGATTCTGTTGTAAATAGATGTACCAATAAAACATTGTTGAAATTCAGTATCGCAGGCATCTTGGGGCTCGAAATACTACCTGCTTATGCAGGTAAAATTGCAGCTGTGCAGGTATTTCTGGTGTCTACCTGCTACCTAACCTGCACTGGTCCATGTACTGAGTATATACAGGTTAGTGCAGATAAACTTGGAGCTGTGCAAGTAAACTGTCTACCAGCACCTAACCTGCACTAGTCCCAAATACTAGGTTTTAGACAATAAACGTCATATGATGTAGGGGCACGAGGATTGTTATTAGCTGCATTGAATGTTACCACTACCACCTATCTAAGTAATATTCTGAAAAGAAAAAAAATGGTTCCTAAAGAATTCTAGTATGATCTATGCTTCTTAAATTCAGAGTGGTGCAGGTAAAATTTGTCTGGTGCAGGCTATTTTCAATGTTAACTGCACTGGTGAAAATGCAGAAAAAGTATTTCGAGCCTTGGATATAGTATGTACATGTACAAGGGGAGAGTTTAGGAATCAGTCAACTGTTGCTTTTCTGTCCATACTTCACGACGCACATACAGAAACACTGGTTTTAAGCTTGGCAAAAAAACTGTGATTTTGTTACCTTGAAACAATGTTTCTTTTTGAAGTTGCCCAATGTACTTAGCATTGAGTTTCTGAAAATTTTACCACTATTCTTGTGAAGCTAAAGACACTTCGTAATTGATGTGGGTACTCTTTATTATTCTCAGCACTTGTCGAATTACTACCCTACCGTGACCTCCTTGTTTTGGGCCAAATAATGGAAATTCGCCCCAAGACTTGTTGCCCTGTTGCCATGGCAACCAAGAATATTAAGCCAAAACCTGATAGAATGGTATCTTGGAGTGTAATGTATCATTTAATCACACAAAATGTGCAAAAAGAACTGAAGTAATGTAGTCAGTGCTTGCAGACCTTAGCAAAGTCACACAAGTACATGGCGAGGGGGGTATCCAAACTTCAGGGGGTATGTACAGGGGGGTTAGAGTTTTACAATTGCCTAAATTCTGTGATTTCTGTGTTTAGATAGATCATCTCCATATTTTAAAATGCGTATTACAAAAAGTTGGTACTAATGTCCCCCCCTACTTTAATTGACTGCTTATAAAATATGGACCGAATCTACCGGTGTCATCATGTTGCACCAAATGTGGGCTGACCGTCTATGAAAATTAAGATGTCAAAGATATTTCCCAAAAGGTAGGCAGAGATTTGTTGATGTTGGCGGTGTTGTTTTTTTGATGATTTTCTTAGTCGGACCATCGCAAACAGTACATTCAGCCCCTTTCCCCGTGAAAACATCAGCTAGCTTGTGCTAGATACAGCCTCACATGAGACAAGAAGTACATACAGTCACAATTTTATTGTCAAATATTATAGAATTGAATTCTCGTTTCTGTCTACTTGAATTAGACTAACTTCTGAAGAGAGCAAAATTTAAACAAGCGTACCAAGTTACGGCACACTGCGTAGCACAAAATCGGAAGGTACATTGAATTTCACAAAAACGTCTCACAGAGTTTGCCGCTTGTACTACGCAGCGCGAAGGGTTCTCCTCAGCATGCTCAGTCACACTTTTTGCCTTGCCGCGGTAGCGGCGTGGCCTTGTGGACACTATTTTCTTGGTTGGATGGTTGGATGCATCAATGGTTCAAACAATGTTAACCCAGCCCTTCCAAAGGCCCCTCCGAAGTCCCTTCCCAGTTCTCTTTCTCGTGGACAAACTTACGGCTTAGGCGACCAACAGTACATCCCCGTCAAGATTTATACCTCCGTTTTACGTATTTGATAACAGTTGTGGTCGGTACTGAAAGCCTCTTAACATCTGGTTACATCGAATGAATGAAGCGTTGTATGGTGATATTTCAGATCCATTGTAGTAAAATATTATCAAGTGAATTATCTTACATAACAACTTGCATTAGCTATTCATAAAGATGAAATAAATGCCTAATCAGACCAATGCATTGTATGTGAATATATAAGTAGGCAATGACGTCATTAAAACGTCTCAAGAACGTATGACCGCAGCAAAACGCTAACTTGAGTTCAGTAGAATGCGAGCTCAAAGCGTTACACGAAAAGTCGTAATAAATAATATTTGCGGGTCACTATTTACATTTTAAATACTAACCCAAGTCCTGTCGCAAGCAATAATTGTTTGTTTGCAATGCATTTTCTGTATGCGACGCATTTTCAGAACGCGTGCCTGCTATCGGTGAGAAACTCCAGTTAGAGACCTCAGGCCTGTGGTACGTACTAAATTTTCTAGTCTTCATTATATATCCTTTCTTTAAAGTTATCGGGAATTCAGAAGGAAAATTTAACGTCTTAGAATATGTAAGATAAAATTCTACCTACTCAGTATGTCAAACTCCTAGTTCTATCGTAGTGGTTCCACAAATTATCGTTTTTATTCGGTGTTTTTGTTGTGGCCAGTCATCATCTTCCGTAGATGACTTTGCTTTGTGCATTGTCGGAAATTTTTGTTACCTTGATGGTACTTCCCTGACACTATAGGTTAACACATTATTGAGAAGTGTAATAAATGACACTGTGGTTTGTCCGGCTGTAAACATAATTTCATAAATTTCATAAAACCGAAAAGACGAAGTGAAACAAAACCGCCCCCCTCCCCAGTCTTTCTATTTACATGCGTGTCTTAGTTTCTTGCTTACCAACTAACGTTTGCCAATCTTTAAGTGTCTTCTCGGGACTGTTTGTTGTAATGCCTTCATTTTGGTCACAATGACAAAAAAATTAAAGCTGTCGGTGGAGGAGGGTAGCAGATCCCCTCTACCACAAATTGTGAAGAATGTAATGAAATTTAGGGTGCTACCCTTCAGTCATATGTTTAGAAACACCTAGTATTCTATCAATCAAAAATGCATACGCTCATTCCGTTGGTTTTAATGTTGACACAAGAAATTTAACTAATTGTTCAATCTTACCATAGTACATATACCTGAACTGCAGTCATTCATATAGTACCCTCTCAACTTACCACAGTACCTCAAATTGTGCATGCAGTACCCACTCAGCTCACCACAGTACCTGGACTCCTGCTGTGCATGCAGTACCCACTCAGCTGACCGCAGTACCTGGACTTTAGCTGTGCATGCAGTACCCACTCAGCTCACCACAGTACCTGGACTCCTGCTGTGCATGCAGTACCCACTCAGCTGACTGCAGTACCTGGACTCCTGCTGTGCATGCAGTACCCACTCAGCTGACCGCAGTACCTGGACTCTAGCTGTGCATGCAGTACCCACTCAGCTGACCACAGTACCTGGACTCCAGCCACGCATGCAGTACCCACTCAGCTGACCACAGTACCTGGACTCCAGCCATGCATGCAATACCCACTCAGCTGACCACAGTACCTGGACTCCAGCCACGCATGCAGTACCCACTCAGCTGACCACAGTACCTGGACTCCAGCCATGCATGCAATACCCACTCAGCTGACCACAGTACCTGGACTCCTGCCATACATACATTACCCACTCAGCTGACCACAGTACCTGGACTCCAGCCATGCATGCAGTACCCACTCAGCTGACCACAGTACCTGGACTCCTGCTGTGCATACGGTACCCATTCAGCTGACCACAATACCTGGACTCCTGCCGTGTATGCGGTACTAACTCAGCTGACCACAGTACCTGGACTCCTGCTGTGCATGCAGTACCCACTCAGCTGACCACAGTACCTGGACTCCTGCCGTGTATGCGGTACTAACTCAGCTGGCCACAATACCTGGACTCCTGCTGTGCATGCAGTACCCACTCATCTGGCCACAATACCTGGACGCCTGCTGTGCATGCTGTACCCTCTCAGCTGACCAAAGTACCTGAACTCCTGCTAACCATACAGTACTCACTGAGCTATCCTTTCACAGAAATGAAATAAATTAAAATTGTTACTGTATATCCTTGAAATAAGGTCTAATTATTTCATATTTATTAGTTGTCGAGGGTCAGAAAATGCAACATCATATTTTAAGACACCTACATATATTTACAACAAGATTAACAGACCAATACAAGGCTTTGGCTACCATAATACGTATTTAGCAGACAAGCAAATTATCCCTACTGCACGCCAACGCACAACATTTTGCCTTGCCGGGCTTGAAGTGCCGACCCGCTTTTTCCTGACGATATTCCTAGCACGCGGCAAGGCACAGCTTTTTTGAAAAGATTTCTTGTTACGTTTTCTATGAACTAGGTGGGTAGGTAGGTAGGTAGGTATGAACCACATACCCAGTGTGAAATCGAAGGTTACACATATCCTGTTTATGTCGCAGAAATTATAAGAGCGCAGCGCGATCGCCGTCTAGTGGGAAGGGGGCCTTACAAACTACTGTAAATCGCACAAATTCACAGAAACAGCTGATTAGCGTAATCGCTAAAATTGCCACAAATCTATTATATTCGTTGACGTCCCGCAGTTGCCGGGCACTCTCAGAGCAGAAATTGATATGGCTACCCTTGCACACTGCAAGTGATCTTCACAGTACGCAGCACATCTCCGCTATGCTTCCTGTCACAGTCAATCTGTGTAAATTCATTCATATTTTGAACGGCTCAATCATTTTTTGTTAGAGTCCGCAATTCATATTTCATAAATTTCTTTTATCTTTAGCAAACAATTTTGATTTACGTTTGATGTACATAGTTTGTTTATGCCCTCATTATCAATACGTGCCGCAGTCGGCACACTTCAAACCCGTCCGCCTGTCAATCATGCAAACTTCAAGGGGTTAGGTTTCTGCTACACTAAACTTTCCGCGGCGTTGGCTTATGCTGATTTGTGCCTGGGGTTTTGTGCTATGCCGACCACTCCCACCGTGTATAAAGCTGTAACGGTTAAGTATATTAATTGTAATTCACCCAGACTTCGTTTCCGTGCTCCACTTGCTTGCTGGGGACCAACGCAGCGCTGTGGTAACTTACATGATGAACAACAAGGTGAACGGAATGACCGTGACCTAACATGGGGAGGGCGTTCCACGCTGCAGTTAATCTTGTTTGTTCAGGTCAGTTTAATAGCGAAATAAACTCATCAAGTCCATTGTTTGTGTTTCACATACCTTTATGTCTCAGGCGTAAAACTTTGAGTTTGCATGACGATCGTTATGCATGTTTTTTTTCTTATGTAACAGCCGGCAACACGCAGTGACCTTGCGTCTAACGTAGTCATGTGTTGTTTTTTTTTTGCTCAAATGTTCTTGTTGACCAAAAAATCGGTTAACTACAACCGTGACACCAATCCGTGTTTCATTTAGAGGACAGCTCTATGTATGAACTTGAAAAACGAACAGGTCTCGCTACATTTTTATGCCAGTTACTTATCTGTTATCATGTCAGGAGACATCCAACGAAATCCCCACGTTACCACATACACGTAACGTTACCACTGTCAGTTGTCGGCCTGTCTGAGAAAATTGCACTAGTGCTCTGAATGCGCTTGTTCACCAAATTATCGCGTGAGTACGCACGAGTGCTGGCGTACTACACATCGTGTGTGTTCTCGATTCTACGTAACTCAAACACAACATAGAATCTGAACAATGTTTGGATGGCTCAGAGTTAAACTGGCTTGTGCAGGTTGCAAAACAATAGCTTAAACAAAATCAAGAAAAGTATCGAAACAAATACTTAGATCTGACTCGATTAGACCTTAACCGAGACACATTATACTTTGGGGGCATTAAATTTCATTCTGCGTGCGCTCAATTTCATTGTAGTATTTCTACCTTCTTTTGAAGTGTATACTAGTATGCAAAAGGTGCCGACATGCGGCAAAATAAAGTCAAAGCCCTGTGAATTTCTTGATCTTTTATTACTTATTGGTAAAATGAATTCTACAAATCATTTAGAGGACGGCTTCTGCCTCAATTCAGGCTGTCTAAAGCAAGATGAAGTCACCATTTGGCGGGCGGACACTTCCGTGTTGCGTAGCGGCGGTCGTTGACCTCGTTCGAATACCATGTTCCATAACTCCCGGGCGGGTTCCATAGCTACCGGCCGTTGACCTCGGGGTTCTAACGTTCTATGGGGGCTCGAAAGTTCGATTTTGTGTTAAAATTGTTAGTTTTTTCACCCTTTTTTGCCCCATAAAATCATTTTTTTGTATCTTTGGGGGACCAAATGACCAAGGTGCAGTGTCTTATGTGCAGACCTACCAGCTTGCTGAATTACGAGATATTCCAAGGTCTAGTTTTGGAGATATCCATGTTTTTTATTTGTGCGGAAAAGAAGAAGAAGAAACAAAGCAAAAACAGTATGTACCTTCTGTGAAGGTAACATAAAAATCAAAGCAAGGGATACAAACAAACAGATTAAAGCACTAAGTACACGGTATAATACTAAGTACTGTAAATGCAGAAATGTTTGCGGTGGACTAATGTTCGCGGTTTTCGCGGTGACCACTTCACCGCGAACTTAAGACCACCGCGAACATTTTTTCTGTTATGGTATTAGACTGCAGTCTATGGTGTTGCCGCGAACTTAAAACCACCTCGAAAAGTCCTTCTCTCCACCACCGCGAAATTAAATCCCCGCGAACTTAAATGCATTTACGGTAATAACTGAACATAATGTAATCAAGAAGCAACGAAAAAACAAACCAAGAGTAAATAGTTTGCTTCTCTATGAGGTTGTTTTTCATACGTTACCAAGCCGAAAACGTAAATAGATATCTTCTCAACAGATCTCCAAGATCATTGCCATCATTACATTCCATTTACTTTAACCGTCAAAGTGTAGCTAAAGGGCACCGATTCATACCATTTTATTTGCGTAAAAAGAAGGAATAAATCATTCTTCTTCTCAACGATTTGAGACGACAACGCCAGACGTCACGTGATTGTTTCAGAAACGAGCCCTGATTGGACACATCAAGTCGGATTTGCATAATCTCGGAGACATCGTTTATTCCACGTGAAGCCAACGCCGTGAGTGGACACGTTCACAGCCCTTCGTCTCATTGCCTAGGGAGAGCCACTTGTTCCCAAGAACTTTCACCAGGTAAGACAGTTGCTTTTGATTCTGAAGTCCTTGTCTGGTCGCGGTATATTCTGGTAAAAGTGATGTGCCAACTCATTGCTTCGTTATATAAGCTCCACCGCCGTGACAGAAGAGTTTTGTTTTAGTACAAGAAATTCGATGGGCCATTGTTATGTAAAAGTTCATGTAACCGGTATGCCAAAATATTACCAATGAGATGGGGTATAATCAGATTATAAGTCAAAGTGTAGGAAATATAGCTGGAAGGAATACGCTGGAAGGGTTCTCCAAGCAATCTGGCTTTTGTAGGCTTTATAAGATAGCGGCTAGTAGAAGTGGCTGCAGTTTTTGTTCGTGTTGCATCCCTCCAGATCAGACAAACAAAAAATCCCGGCCACTGTTTGCTCTCCGCTGACATGTAATCTCCAAGCAGATTCGCCACCGCGAATTATCCTCCTCTGCCGGCTAATTCCTTCCCCAGCTTTAATATGTTACTGTTTTAATGCCACCTGAGGAATCTGCTTGGAGATTAGCTGACATGCACCGAACAGAACCCCTGCTTGGAGAAAACAGAGAATACAAAGGTTCCTTTACAAAGGCTTTCCCCCTCTTTCAACCTCCTTGGTGAAACCAAGCAACACAAAGCCGTTGTCTGAAGTATGCCGGAGGTCCCACTGTCCCGATGCAAATCACTTCCCTTGCTGTAATTTTCAACCGTTTTGACTTTTGTTATGCAACGGAATTCGGGAATACACATCATCTCAAACAGATGTAGGGTCTGGTTATGGCTTCTCAGAATGTTTTTTTATGGGTAACTCTATATAATATAGAAAAGAAACTAAGTAGGTAAGATGATTTGTAGGAGTGAACACTACATGTTGAGTACCAATTATTGCAGGAATTTCGAGTGGTGCTGAAGCGAAGACTTGTAATCCATGGTGGTACTGCAACCTTGAACAGATGTGTAATAGACTGGCATTTGCCTAACTCAAAGTTGATAGAAATTCGCGGCGACCAGAAGGTGTCAGAATCTCGGTTTCCATCGATGCAGACAAGCTATTTTCTTTCCAACTGATTCCTCGTAAACGCTCCGTTCCTGACGTTGTCTGACACACCACCGACGCCATTTTGACACCTCCTAATCTCCAAGCAGATCCTATGGTGGGCCCGTTTTACTCCCTTTGGCCAGCTATACTCCTTGGCCAGCTTTGAGACTATATTATGGCACCATGGAATCTGCTTGGAGATTACTCACTCACGCAATTAGTTAGGCAAAAATGAAGCACCAGTCCAAGGCTGCAGTACCATTAGTTTGTTAGTCGGCGCATCGATATAGGTTGCATTCTCTGATATAAATACAGTAGAAGTCAGTAAATGGCACATTGCAACGAATGACCGCACACATCTGTTAATTGGACGGAATCCCCAAATCCCAAACCGGTGCAGTTCAGCTGGATAACTCTGCATTGCTGCACCGCCCGGATAATTGCACGACATACGCTGGCAAATGGGGTAATGCGGCTTCTAAAGTTGTACCCAACAACACCATATTATATCAACTCTTAAAAGTTATGTCATCTACTTACGTCGTACACTTTTTCCTGACATCCATCAGGCCGAGTATCATCCTCCGTAATAACCGCTGCTTCAATACCTACGCTGTCTCAATGCCGGTGTTAGCAAGCGAAAGTATTGAGCCAGCGGTCGCTACGGAGGACGGTACTCACGCTAGACATATTATACGGTCTCACACCGGTGAGCAAGCCATACAGGTGTGAGCAGTGTAGCAAGCAGTTCAGTAACCCATTACACTAAAACGTGAATCTGTCAGTGTATGCTGGGAACAATTTATTTCTGGTAGAATCTCTAATGCATAATTTCCGTCATTTTTCTGCAGTGTCGAGGACCTAATCGTCATGGCAACCAACGCTGTAGCTCACCTGAGACAAGAGGATAGGGACGGTCGTGATAAGGATCTTCCCTGTACTAACAAGTGTAGCACGTGTGACAAGCAATTTCGTTGCCGTAGTGCATTGGTGAAACACCTGCGCACTCACACTGGCGAGAAACCCTACAGGTGTGAGGAGTGCAACAAACAGTTCAGTCAGCTGAGTAATCTGAAGAGCCATATAAGGTATCACACCGGTGAGAAGCCATACAGGTGTGAGCAGTGTAGCAAGCAGTTCAGTGACCCGAGTTCTCTGAAGAAGCATATTAGGACTCACACTGGTGAGAAGCCGTACAGATGTGAGGAGTGTAGCAAACAGTTCAGTGTGCTGAGTTCTCTGAAGAGTCATATGAGGACTCATACTGGAGAAAAACCATATCGTTGTGAAAAGTGCAGCAGGCACTTTGGTCAGCTGTGTAGACTGAAGAAGCACATGAGGACTCATACCGGAGAGAAACCCTACCGTTGCGAGGAGTGCAGCAGACAATTTAGTGAGCTGGGTAATCTGAAGAAGCATATGGGGACTCATACTGGAGAAAAACATTATGCTTGTGAGGAGTGCAGCAGGCAGTTCAGTAATCTGAGTAATCTGGAGACTCATATGCGGACTCACACTGGAGAAAAACCTTACAGCTGTGAGCAGTGTAGCAAACAGTTCAGTCAGCTGAGTGCTCTTAAGACTCATATTAGGACTCACACCGGTGAGAAGCCGTACAGGTGCGATCAGTGCAGCAAACAGTTCAGTCAGATGAATTCTCTGCAAAAGCATATTAGGACTCACACGGGAGAAAAACCATACACGTGTGAGCAGTGCAGCAGGCAGTTCAGTGAGCGGGGTTCTCTGAAGAAGCATATGAGGATTCACACTGGAGAGAAACCTTATAGGTGTGAGCAGTGCAGCAAGCAGTTTAGGAATCTGGGACATCTAAAGAACCATATGAGGACTCACACTGGTGAGAAGCCTTACAGGTGTGAGGAGTGCGGCAGACAGTTCAGTGAGTCGGGTTCTCTGAAGACGCATATGAAGACTCATACTGGAGAGAAACCTTATAAGTGTGAGCAGTGCAGCAAACAGTTCAGTCAGCTGGGTCATATGAAGACTCATATGAGGACTCACACCGGTGAAAAACCTTACAAGTGCGAGGAGTGCAGCAGGCAGTTCTGTGAGCTGGGTCAGCTGAAGAGTCATATGAGGACTCACACCGGTGAGATACCTTATTCGTGTAAAGTATGCGGTCGGGGGTTCCGTCACAAAGGTAATCTGAACGTTCACATGCGAACCCACGGGAATGGAAGCCCCCAGTAACCTGTGTAAAGGTACATGTAACATGCAGCTTCGGTAAAACAGAGGAGAAACGTTTGCACGTGTAAGTTTGACACTACAGCAAGTTTTGTGCTTCTTTGATGACTGTGGACTTTTTAAAGAAAGACAGTTAAGTTTTCTTATGATGTAACTGCGTTTACTCTAGAAATGTGAAGACTAAAACTCCAATTTGGTGTTTGAGTTGAATTTCAAGAATAGTCACGCTGTTATCATTTGGAAGATGACTGTTAAAAAATTACCGAATTTTGATTTTCAAAATCGTGTGACATTTCATTCTTCTTTCATTTTTCTATTGTATTGAAGACTAGACTATTTCTCGTAGTAATGCATTCATATAGTTCTGTATTATAATTGAAAAGAATTTTTGTCCAACGCACGTATTAGCTACATTTTAATGGAGAATGTTAATAATGACGATGATCACATAACATTTAACAGGATCCTACGTAGAAGACTAGATGGGATATAAGAATTGTGGCGTAATCATAGTTAAAATTGTACCGTACTGTAGTTTATAAAATGCTGGTATCATGTAGCCGTAGCTGGGTGGTTAGAAGAAGAGTATATAGTAGACATTTAGATATGAGTGTGCGTATAACACAACTGCATGGTATAGAACTGTTTAAAGGAAGGAGACATTGTCTTGAAAATTGAACCTCATCGTATGAGATTGTTGAAAGCTTTTGTATCTGCCGCTCTAGCTTCAGTTGTAAATTCGAAAGTACTGTAGTGTACATTGATTACACCTTTCTATATGTACATATGGTTCAAAGTGTAGAATTAGAATTCCTCTTGAGATTTTGTAAATATATCGTACTTTAGATATTTGCCATTCACCATTGTTGAAATTAGCCTTACTAACGACATGTTACTGATATGATGTGATGTACGTTCAACAAATATCATTATATCTCCAACAATAAAGCAACATGCCTAATTTATAGCTTAATAGACGGTTTATTGGTAAGTTTTGATGACAGTGTCAGCAGATGTAGAACAAAAATCATATTAGAATAATTAATTTGAATTCACCATCTTTTCTTACCACATTACGCATGCATTTTGGAAATATCAATGTTTTATCCATTTTCAGAGGTAAAACATTGAAGTAATTTTTAGCACTCAATTTGCTTTCTGCCTACACGCCACGGGTTTTACTATGAAATTCAAGTGTTGAAATTAACGCACACTTTGTTTAAGATTCTGGAAGTTCATCGTATGGGGTCACTTTGTGCTTACCGAAGGGTCAGCTTACCGGTTACCCCAGGCGAACCTTCATTCGCTTTCGAGCCTTGTAGAAAAGTAAGGAAGTAATTTTTAGTACTCAAATTGCTTTCTGCCTACTCGTCACGGGTTTTACTGTCACACTCAAGTGATAAAAGTAACGCACACTTTGTTTAAGATTCTGGAAGTTCCATCGTATGGGGTCGCTTTGCGGTTACCGAAGGGTTCACTGAGCGGTTACCCCAGGTCAACCTTCATTCGCTTTCGAGCCTTGTAGAAAAGTAAGGAAGTAATTTTTAGCACTCAAATACTTTTCTAACTTCTCAACACGGGTTTCACTATGGAATTCAAGTGATCGAAGTAACGCACACTTTGTTTAAGATTCTGGAAGTTCCATCGTATGGGGTCGCTTTGCGGTTACCGAAGGGTCAGCTTAGCGGTTACCCCAGGCGAACCTTCATTCGCTTTCGAGCCTTGTAGTAAAGTAACAAAGTAATTTTTTTGTATTTAAATTGCTTTCTGCCTACTCGCCACGGGTTTTACTATTATTATTATATAAAATTCAAGTGATAAAAGTTACGCACACTGTGTTGAGTATGGTTGTATAGGTCACTTGGTACAATATTGTAATCCGCAAACCGATTTAAAATATCGTGCTTTGTTGCCGAGATATTCTCGAATGTAGGGTCCCCTGAAGTAACCGCTAGCGAAACCTTCGGTACCCGCTAGGCGAACCCTTACATTCGAACTTCCGGAAGCTTTAACTATCTTTCCGGGGGTTAACTTGGTATGGTTGGATAGGTCCCAGCTAAGCTGACCCTTCAGTATATCATAGTAAAACCATTGGGCAGAAGGTAGAAAGTTATTTGAGTACCCAAAATTACTTTGTAACTTTTCTACATACGAATGAAGGCTCACCTGGGGGGTAACCGGTAACCGCTATGCGAACCCTTCGGTTTACCACAAAAAAGCGATGCCTTACTATCGGACTTCCCAAATGTTAAACAAAGTGTGCGTTACTTTCAACACTTGAATATCATAGTAAAAACCGTGGGCAGAAGGTAGAAAGTTATTTGAGTACCCAAAATTACTTTGTAACTTTTCTACATACGAATGAAGTCTCACCTGGGGGGTAACCGCTAAGCGAACCCTTCGGTAACCGTAAAAAAGCGACCTCTTACGATCGGACTTCCCAAATGTTTAACAAAGTGTGCGTTACTTTCAACACTTGAATATCATAGTAAAGCCATAGGGCAGAAGGTAGAAAGTTATTTGAGTACCCAAAATTACTTTGTAACTTTTCTACATACGAATGAAGTCTCACCTGGGGGTTACCGCTAACCGCTATGTGAACCCTTCGGTTACCACAAAAAAGCGACCTCTTACGATCGGACTTCCCAAATGTTAAACAAAGTGTGCATTACTTTCAACACTTGAATATCATAGTAAAACCATTGGGCAAAACGTAGAAAGTTATTTGAGTACCCAAAATTACTTTGTACCTTTTCTACATACGAATGAAGGCTCACGCTGGGGGTTACCGCTAACCGCTAAGCGAACCCTTCAGTAGCCGCAAAAAAGCGATCTCTTACGATCGGACTTCCCAAATGTTAAACAAAGTGTGCGTTACTTTCAACACTTGAATATCATACTATGATATTCTTAGTAAAACCATAGGGCAGAAGGTAGAAAGTTATTTTGCAAGGGTCTGGCACGTTAAATCTAATGGCTATGTACACTGTACATTATCACTTTAATGCAGGCAGATCCTCGTTATCAGCGTCATCAATGTACAGTTAGGTAAATACAATTGCCTCCTATGGTACATTTTCTTCATGCAAGAAATTAGTAGTTTTTAGGCCATACCTTGGGCCAATTTTCACGGTCGTCTCTTTTTCAAAACTGACGGAAATTGATGAGCTGGATCTCATAACCAAAGCTGTACAACAAGACCAATAAAAAATATTAGTTTATGACACTCTTACGGTTTACATTTGCTGGAGACACGATTGAATAGAGACGCCACCATGCGGCTAATTGAAGTACTGCAACCAATGGTTTATGTACATGGTTACAGTACCTCAAGCTGAGCTAAAAATCACAGAGACAAAAGATGGTATGTCATTTTAGACACAGAAAATTATCTTTTAAATCGACAGTCGCTAAACCCCTGTACCTGTACGTATACCCGGTGTACTGTATACCTGTACCTAAAATTTGTTTAGGTACACAGCTTTAGTGGCCGTGCCATGTCCGTCGTTTGTTTTGGCACAAAGAAAAGGCACAAGTACGGCAAGAAATTTTTCCAATGAGAGAATGGCAGTTATCCATTTGACCTAAGAGAGAATGGCTGCATGTCTGTTATAGAATTGTTCTTTGTGTTTTGATTTTGCATTTGTACATTTTGTTGATAGGCAGGGCCATGGGATCGGTCTGTTAAGTGGTAAGGAATTACCAGGCACAGCATTAAAGGTGTAAAAAAATCATAAAAATGTATATGAATAATCTGTCCATATGATTAACAAAGTATGTCACAGCATATTTAAAAAAAGAGTTACAGTCAAACCTGTATTAGGGGCCACCTCTACAGAGGGGCCACCTGTCCATAGAGGCCACTTGTTGTCTGTCCCTTGGGTATTTTATCTACAAGTTGCCACCTCTATACAGAGGCCACCTGTCTATAGTGGCCAAATTTGTCCGGTCCCTTGAGTGGCCGCTATAGACAGGTTTGACTGTATATGAATCAGTAAGATTAATTGCTATTATATTAAAAAGCATGATAACACTAAAATGATATAAGCATGTTGGGTATACAAGCGACAAAGGAATTTATTTTCCTTCTGAACTACTTTGCATAGATTCAAGGCAATTTTTTAACAATACATGTACCTCCATGGTTGACCCAGTCAATCATGGCAATATCTACAATACAATATTATCTCAGTCATTCTAAAATGGCAATAAAACATTGTGTATATAGAGTCCATTTCAAGTCACCGTGAGGGTTGCCATTGTCATCATTTACAACCGACTGTTTTCAATTCTTTTCACTTACACTGTATATGTCTAGGAGATTTTATACTTTGGAAATATTTTTAATGCCATTTCAACTGCCATCTGTTGAAAAAATCGAAGCTTTGAGTGCATTTATAAGATCAACATTGCTATGGGATATGAAGGAACCTGCATGGTCTTTGCTCGCACTATAACAGAATAGTCCTTCTCCTAAGTGTGGTGTACTCTAATAATGTAGCAGCCAATACGTAGTCCAGCTCCTTTTTCTTCAAATACTTAAAGTACCAGGATATACATGTAACATCAACTCTGATGATTCCACGGAGTGCCATAATACTGCCACATTAAAAAAAAAGAACAGTGTTATATAAGTATCTTAAGTGTTAATTACCCCAGGATTGCTGACAATGTATTGGTACATCTTTTTCTCATGTGGCAGTATTATGGTATCGGGTGGAATTATGAGAGTTAATGCTACATGATCATTACATGTAACATATTTTCCCTGCCATACGGACTTTAGAATTTACTAGCAACAGATTTTAAAAGAAACAGATGCTACAAATATGGGGCCAGCTGTTGTAACCTATAACTAGCGTCGTTAGTGCCGGGGAAGCATATCTTCCATATCAGCGACCACGTACGCTGTAACGGCCCACACAGCTGAGCAGAGGTCCATGGCACGGGGGTCCTGTACCGACATGGTGTCACCTGGGGAACAGAGATGATATTTGTATTTATTCACAATAAAAATGATATTGCAACACAGTTAAACATAGAATGAATAAGAGCGAAAAGACTCTTTTTTTCACAACCTTTAAGTTTCGATGACTGTCACCTTCCTTAGAATTGACATGAGGAAAGGGAAAATCAGTTGCGGAGACGTCGATGGAAATACAGCAATGGTTGTGAAAGAAAAGTCTTGATTTAGTGATATACCAACTTAAAGAAACTACTCATGGATAAAGAGACAAAGACAACAATAGCAAATTAGATTCCACTAAGAGAGATTCCGACTAATTGTGCTTTGTTGTGCTAGTCTCTAATCAACCTACCCACATGCTAAGAATGATCAACATCTGTCAAATTTCTCGACTTATTCCATGTTGGCAGAGGAAGAAAGGAGACTACAAACATGCTGGCATGCAGAAGAAAGATGATTGATTAGAAGAAAACAAAAACAATATCAGGGCTCAAAATACTTTTTTCTGCATACCTGCACTGGTGCAGGTAACATTGAAAATTACCTGCACCAGACAATTTTTACCTGCATCACTTTAAATTTAGGAAACCATATAGATCATACTAAAATTATTCAGCAACCATAGCTATTTTTTTTATACCTTTATACTATATAATATGTTATAGGTGGCAACAGTCAATACAGCTGATAACAATCCATAGACACCTACATCATAGGACATTCATGTATAAAACCCAGTACATGGACCAGTGCAGGTTAGGTGCAGTAGACACCAGAAATACCTGCACAGCTCCAATTTTACCTGTACTAACCTGCATATGCAGGTGGTATTCTGAGCCCTGAATATGTATTTCCTGGAGGGAAATATAATGAGCAGATGAAGACAAACTCCTCACCATCAGAATGGTGGAACCAGAAGTATCTCTCGTTCTGGTTGGCCAGACTTCCCCCAGGAACACCATCGCTGATCCAGAAGGACACATCCCCGCCCTCCGCGTGGTCCAGCAGCTGGGAGGCGTTGATGGGCTTCAGCAGGGACAGGACTTCTGACATGATGGACTTGGCATTGGAACTGCCTGGAGGAGATAATGATAATAATGGGTTTTTATTTGATACTTGTAGTTGTACAGATGTAGCAGGGCCCTAAGGTTTCATATTACTAGTATATTACTTTACTGGGATATCTAAAATTAGACATTGACAAATTGTCAAAAATAGCAAATCAGATAATTTAGTGAAGGACTTATTCTAGCTAGAGCCTATTACAAAATCACAACTTAGCTTATTCAATTAGTAACCAGTTTCGAGTAGTTCACAATAAAAGTCAGTAACATGTATTCTCCAAGCAGAAATTAGCCTCTGGCTTGTGATTTGACATCTTTGCATTCTTGACAGGTGGTCTACTTTGTCAGCCATTGCATGCATCCAAAATGTCTTTTTTTTTACTGGGGGACAATAAGAAAACCTTACAAAGTAAGGTGCCTAACAAAATGGCTAAAAAAACATTAAAAACAAGCTGGAGGCTAACCTCTACTTGGAGACTAACTGAATTGGTTTTTACTTGAGCATGTCAAAGGTCACTGTCATTGTATGTAGCCTACTTTTGGGTCGCAAAACAAAATGGCTGACCTGTAAACATGATCCCTGTTGGTGTGAAGGTTCCAATGTCAGACTCCATCACAAGGTCATAATTACTAATGTTGGACTGGAAAAGAAAAGGAAACAGAAGATGAAACTGTCAGAGACTTATCATGACATAATATTTGTATATATGATAAGCATTTTTCCCAGTAAAGAAATATTACATTCTGTCAACCAACGAAATATTGAACTCCCATTGGGCATGGATGCCCCTTTACTAACCTTGTGCTTCTGGTAGTACTGGTAAGACCCCACCAGACCCTCCTCCTACAGTAAGGAAGTACAGCACATTATTCCAAATACATTTGTTTGAGATGGACTTCATAAAAATAAGTCAAAAGGGTTTGAAAGACAAGAGGAAATTGTAACCCAGCCTAACATAATGATGCTTCTCACACTTCTTCTGGTCTGGCCCAATTAGAGATTGTGTAACCCAGGCTGTTTTGTCTACTAGATTATATTTTTAAAAGAAGTGAATAATAGCCCTTCATCATTGAAAAGGTTACCTCAGCCGTCCATAACACTGCCCGCAGTGTTCGTCTGGGTCGGAGTCCAAGCTGACGTATCAGAGACAAAGCCTGCAACAGAAAGTCATGACAACCGAATCATAAAATTATTATTTATTGAATTATTATTCATTGGGCTCTGCCTTCCAATTCCCTGGCCAAAACACGACACATTTACCTTTCAACAGTTTGAGCATTTAAAAACAGCAATCTAATTCATATTGAAAGTGAGCATTTTGAAATACAAAGAAAATACAACTTCAGAGTTCTCCTCTTCCTACCTGCCAAGATATGAAGGCACCCCCACCATCATCCATGGCTCCCTGGCCCACATCCCAGCTATCAAGGTGACCACTCACTAGCACCACCTGTTGATAAATACAAGAACTGCAACATTTTAACATTGTACAGAAAGAAATTACATTTGTCTCTGAAAGATTGTTTCAGGACGATGATGAAGTGTTACACTTTACTAAAATAGAACCATGGAATGCAACACTTTATGGGAAAATATACACAACAATATTTTTACCTGTTCAGGATGTTCCCTTCCCTTGATCTCAGCCACAGTGTTCCTGGACTTTGCGTCTGGCAGATTCCTGGCTTCCATGTTCAGATGAAGAACAATCTTTGTTCCTGACACAAACAAGGATGGCATTAGTGAGAGTTGGTAGTCAACACTTACAGGATTTTGCTTTATTAGATAAAGATGCTATTTGGTCAATTTTGCAGAGTAGCTTCAATTTGCAACATTGAGAATTTTAAAAATCCTTTACTTTAGAATTTTGCAGAAAGATAGAAAGCTGAGACACTGAAAGGAAATCAAAGTAGGGACAAATGAAATCAGCAAAGGAAGAAAATGTTCCATCAAACATAATAGCTGGTCATCATTAAATCATGTTATTCGTGAAAAATCATTCATTATCATATCTACTGATTTTTTTGTCATTGTTTACAGTGTATATCCGAAAAAATCATGTCTAATCCTGGTGTTAAAGAGAAAAGAGTGGCTGGTGGGACAGTGCTGGCACCTTCCGAAACCCTCCGTTTAAATGGCTGCTGCTGGGCAACATGTAGTTGCCGCTGTCAATCAATTAATGTTGTTGATTGGGGTATGAATGCCCCTTGGGACCAATAGTGATTGCTCGTTGGGTAAGACAGTTGCCTAGCAGAGTGTCTGACTGTGTAAGTCATTGCTTTAATGTGACTTATAATTAGAGCCAGTAGAGGTGGTTGGCTGTAGCAGGTGGTTGCTCAGCCTGAGGTTTGACTGTATCACATTTATGATACATACTGTAACACTATATTCAAACAATCTGCATGAGATATACCACACCTCTGGCTGCCATCCGAGAGAACATCTCAGCGTCCTCCACAGCGATACATGCTGTCGGCACCTTTGTTGTGTTGCCCTTGTAGTCCTGCAGGGAAATCCAGCATGTTGTAGCCATGTTACCTTTACAAACTTAGCACTTGTCAATAGATTGTCTTGCCGTGACAAAAAAGTTAATACGAGGAAGAGATGAATGATTGTCATTCTCGCCTAGGACTGTTTAGCCTGAGGGCCTAAGCAAATTATGGCTTACATGGCAGCCCGTCCAACTTTCATTGGCCTTCTCTGCAGGGAAGCGCCATTTGAATACTCTGTAAGCAGAGGTTAGGGTCTGGCTGTTTTTTTTACATTTTTTTTTAGGCGAGACATCAAGAAAAGGGTACGAAAGGGAGAGGCCAATAAAAACGCCTAAAAAAAGTTTAAAAAAAAAGCCAGAGCCTAACTTCTGCTTGGGGTGCACCATTTCAACATTTGACTACTTTAGCCCAAACTGATGACCCCTTACCTGCCACCCAGTGTGAGGGCTGTGAATGGAGAAGGAGGCCACAGATCGGATCAGTGATGCCACGCCCCCAACCTTAGCTGCCTCATCAGCGCCATAGTCTCTGTACGCCACTGATACGCCATAGTTCACATACCCCTGGTCATAGATAATGATCTTTCCCTTTGCCTGTACAAAGTAGAAACATAGTGTGATTATGATATATATCAGTCTGTCTATCACGAATAAATACGCTGTTCTCCAACTCAAAAAGTGTTGAGTGGTACAGACTTCTGACAATAATTGACCCTTGACTGACACCACACGTACAGAAACTCGTGTGACAGTACACGTGTCTCAGAGAGAGGGCCAGAGACTGTCAGACAGTCAATATTGATTAAAAAAGTTTAATTATTTTGAGTCCAGTTTTGAGTTAAAGTATTTCTTCATAATGTTTTTCACTGACTTTCATGATACACCTGTCTATAGTTGATACATGTATTCTATACAATTTGGTCCCAAACACTTGTTTTATAAGTCCAAATAATATATTGTTTTAAAAATTACCCTTACCTCACTGGCACGGGAATGTAGCTCATCAAATGAATGAACAACGAGCGCTTCTGCCTTTATTCCTGAAACATACAGAGTGACGTCTGATTGTTTCTTTTCATTTGATTACAGAACTCTTCACAAATGTATGCCCAATTCATCATTCTTTTTAGAATGAGTCATTCTACACTGTATCCTTTCCCCTTTAACAGAGTATTACATGTCTGACCCTGTGAACTGTTGGTAGGAACAACATCATACATGTAGGTTTACATGATATGAAGGTTCATCTTTTACTGGTATGGAATACATTGTTGTGTATGTATTGTTTTTGTTTTCATATGCCATATAAAGAATATTCAGAGAACATATTGAAGAGATAGAAATGTAGTCACGTCATTACCTCCAAAAGGTGTACCCACGCTGCTCCCTAAACCCATGATTGACACTTTGTACAGACGAGGCTCCAACATGGTGCAGTTTTCCCTCCCTCGGACCCAGTGGGGAACCTTGAGAAACAAACGATTTATTCATTTACTCATTGGAAAAATATAAACAGTTTTAACTGTTGATCTTATGTATGATGCATCATGAATTTACTTTCCCATAAAATCTAAGTTCAATTTAAGTAGTGCCGATTTCAATGACTCAGAACAAAACAATTTTTAATCAGCTAAGTAATTTGTTACTTGACATTGTATTCTTCCTAATTCTACCAGTATGTTTTTCTTACCATAACTTCTTCTCCGTGCACATTTTCAAGACCATCAGCTTCCATGGCCTTCAGCATGTAATCTTGAAGGTAAGAAAAAGTGGTTGAAAATATGACACACAATCAGACTTATTATTCACTGTAGTGCATTTGTATCATAAGAGGAAATAGATACAAGGATGTTTTCTTCTAGCTATAGCCCATACTACCACTCCAACTTGAAGTATAGAAGAGGTGTATACATTTCAGGGATAAACAAGCCCACTAGCCCCATAGCCCCGGGCAAGTGGAAATGCCAATCGGGCAAGTGCATGTCCTTCCCCACTTGCCCGATCGGACAAGTTAGCTTTTCTCCATTGAGTGAGATTTTGATGTACTTGCTACTTTTCAAAGTCATGACATCAAGCATTGATTAACACAGAAAATAGAGCCAATAACAAAAATTCCATTGAAGGCCATGAATATACATAGAAAAATGTCATTTAGATTTCGGGCAAGTGAAAAGTTGGTTCGGGCAAGTAAATTTTTTAAGTACTTGCCCGATAGGACAAGTCAATTTTAGAAAACTTGTCCAACCCTGCATTTGTAGCCCATACTCCCCCTCTCAACTTCCTGGTGTACTCCATGAAATGTTTGCCATGATTCTATTTTGCATTTTTTTGCAGCAACTTCTCCTATATGAATTCATACAAAAATAACTGCATTTACAGTATCTAGGATGGCACCCAGGCTAGTCAGACATGCGTCCACTTACCTATAGCATTTTCCAAGTTCTGTGAACCGGCAATTCTGCTTCCAAACGTGTCCACAAACTCCGCCAGCCTGTTGTAGGACTGGTTCTGGGCCTTCCCGTGAACAGACAGGTTGATGATGTCATCAGCAACACCTAAGTATATCAGAATACGAACAAATTCAATATTGATGATGATTTGAAAGATGATACTATAAGAGTATATGAAACTAGAGTATTTACTGTACCAAACACACAGATTAATCATCAGTATCCAGGGCTGTCTTCAGCCTTGAATATAATCTGTTCCAATATAAAATTGTTTGGGAGCTAACATGTTGTTAATTTTCCTTGTTAAGTCTGTCATTTTGAGCAAAATGCATTTTCATCAACTTTAATTAAAGTCTTTTCCCATCTTATCAAGCAAATTTCAGTCTTGAGATGGATGGATGGACGCATTATGGAGACAGCTGTCAGAAACACTAAAGTAACGATAGTTCACCTTTATCTGCGGGCTAGCCTATATCCATTGTTTTCTAATAGGGGGTCTATCAAGTTGACGCATGATGTTAAATTAAAACGGATTTTTTTAAAAAAATGGAGTTTGCAGTTTGCAATCACCGTCCATCGACTTGACTTTTATAAATACACTGTTTTGAAAACAACGGATACAGGTAACAGTACCCTACGGATAAAGGTGAACTATCATTATATCCAGATTACATCAGAAGGATTTTATCCCGCATCTTAAGCTTAGATATGAAATTACATTGATTTGTGAATGAAACCTCAGATAGCGCTATTGTAACACAGTGCTGCCCAATGGTCCAACCTCTTGGCGTAGTGCAAGGCGGCATTGGGTTTGTGAGCTG
>NW_023365777.1:156891-178880 GCF_000003815.2 Branchiostoma floridae
TGGCCTGGGTTTGGCTCGGGTTCGAATCCTGGGAGTTTGGAGAATGTTTCTACTCTCCCCTTGTGTTTCAGTGGTTCCCACACCTAACCCTGTGAGTAACAGGCTGAAGATGTGCCCCACAGTGGGATGATCATGAGCTGGTAGCCTGGGTTTGGCACGGGTTCGATTCCCAAGAGCCAGGAGACTGTATTTACTCGCCTCTTGTGTTTCACTATTCTAAGTAAGGAGTAGAAAAAGAAAGAAACAATATCCTCACTCCTCGAATTCGAACCTGTGCCGAATCCAGGCCGCCAGATCACAAACCCAGCAACGCAAACCGCTACGCTACAAAAGGCTGACAGCCATTTTGCATAGTCGTTTGGCGGTACTTGAACCCCCACTGTTACATGGGGAACTGAGGAGACTATTTCTACTTCCCCTTTGTATTTCACTATGGACAAGGTACCTACTTTTGTATCCTGCAATCTCATCTCTGATCCTTGATGGGACAGGAGGAAGACTGGGCAACCCCAAAACACCTGGAATTCATAATTATTGCTCACATGTTATAAAGAGGATCACCAATCTCAGAACACATGTGCAAGGTCAAAGTTGAAAGCCCTAACTTGTAAATAGTTCTTGTCTCTACCAATTGCTTTATTATACATGCCCATAAATATACACATGATCAGTCCCAGTGCAATCCATGATTATCTGATCATTGTAAGAGGGATGCTGTTGTCATCATCATCGTTCGGCTGCAGCGCAGGCGACTGCAAGCCTTCTAAAGTTCCGCCTATCAGCAGCGAGCTGGCGAAGCTGCCTGGGGGTGATCTGGCCATAAAAAGGTAATAAATATGCTTTGCAATGATATAACGCTATAACACAATGAAACAGGATATCAAAAGGAACAACAGAGATATGGTGAACTGAAATCGAGATTCCAAACCGTTGTGCTGTGATCAAAGACGAATCTCCCTACTCCCTACCACCCTTTGTTCAACAACAAACTGGCCAGAAATGTATTCACCTGATAAGTATGCGAGTAGCGCCAGCATCAACATTGCAACAGGCATGGTTCCCAACAAAACGTTGACCTCTTACCCTGTGTACTACAGGAAATCTAAAACAACAGTCACACCAGGTACATGTGACTGGGTCAGCTGAGAAGCAGAGTTCACTTCGCGCCAGTCAGCTGACAGCCAAACTAGCCAATCACAGAGCTCCGCACGATAGCTCCATTCACATCCTGAACATGTCTGGCTAGCGTCCATTCTAGGGGTTTTGAGTATCACGTATCAGGTGGTTACTAAAAGTTCAAAGGGATATGTTACTAAAAATACCTAAAAATTTCTATGACACATATCATCCTTAAATTTTCCTAGCAAGCCTTTGGGCGATATAAGTTGAAAATCTTCAAATGTCGTTAATAGCAGATATTGTGAACCCTCCTAGTGAGACTTCAAGTACTCCAGAACCTGGGCAATGTCCAAGCAATGTTTAGTAGCAGGCAACCAAATATGGACATAAACCAGACCAAGTGCAACCTATATGACACAACTATTTTCAGCATCATTTCTATCCAAAGAGGAATGTTACTGATAAAAAAATAGATTTCAGATGTCGAATCTTAAGTGATTTCAATATTTATTGATGTTATGTTGAGAATTATCTGTAATATCTCGGTACAGTGAAAACAAATTTACCCCTGATGGAATGGTACATCCCGGCTGGGATTTTCCACCACGTGAGGAGGCGGGCCCATAAAACTCTTTGACTAGTCGACTGGAAAAGTACTTTATTCCCACACGACTCGGAAATCGTTAGCAAGGTATCCTTTTGAAAGGTAAGTCTTAAACCTACAAAACTCGTTCCGAATAGTTTTACAGAGGTGCATTTAAATCTAACGGTACACCGGCTTGTAGTTTTACCTCTCGGTGTTCTTGTTGGCCAGTGGTTGCAACACCGTCGGCTCAAGTTACAAGTCCGACCGGGCCAGGGCAGGGGGGATGTTTCACTCTTTCTAGTGTTTCACAACTGGTAAAGGCTTGGCCACAGAGCGACTGTTGTATTTGAAGAGCATACAACTGCTCTACAATAGTTGTCAACAGTCGCTCTGTACGTGTATGTGGCTTTTGACGGCTCAACTCGTGTAAGCCAGGCTACAACACGTTTTACTTTTAGTGTTTTTGAACGCAATTCACAACATGTGCTTGTCATGCCGTGACCAACACTTTCACCGCAACTTGAGTAAAGAAGAGTAACGTTAGAGATCTTCGGTTAGGTAGGAGTCTCGCTCCAGTTAAAAACCGCTCCTCTTGAACTCAGTCCGATCAAGTGCGGGCCGCACTGGGATCGCTGACCCGTTTATAGCTTAAACTTGACCGCCGGCGAAGTCGGAACTGTCCACTGGCATGACCAGGTGCTTCGCCTAAAACCCGCAAACACCGACTCACCAAAGAAATTTACGAGTACAAATGCCTCTTGATCCCCCACAAATATTTAGACTTTCACTGTGGAATTTTCTAACAATGGCCTGGTTCATACACTGCCAAACCGTTCATGTCAAACGGCTGACAGCCTTTTGGTGGAATCGGTTGCGTGCTGGGTTTGTGAGCTGGCGGCCCGGGATCGTCGCGGGTTCGAATCCCTGGAGTCAGGATATTTGTATAACGTTACATTGTTTCTGTCTGTTTCTAGTCCCTTCTTGTTTTAATTTACTGCTGTGTCACATTGTACAATCCCTCCTCACTCCCCCCCCCCCCCCCCCATAACCCAGTATGCGAACACGCCCACCATGGCCCCACACGACCCCAATGATAATCCCAGCAGGGGTTTTAGAGGAGTTACAGGGGTTTTTTTTTTTTATTGGCATAGTTCAGTTCTTGAAACTGTTACGACTTTCACCCAAAAGATGGCTATATCACCGCAAGGAATGTCAGACAAAGGCTCCATTTCATCCTAATAGTAATATAATTTTAAACTTTAAGTAGGCCATTTCCCCCAATCTGTACCCCTGCTATGCCACAAATCTCTGCCCCAGTTTTACTTAATTGGAATGCCCCACAGGGCCATATGTCTCCCTCTGGGTACAATGTGACCACACTGACTGATTACCATCTTTCAGAGAACAGATGCATGGAGAGTCTGACTTGAATCTAGGTCACGAGTGACCCATGCCAGTGATGATGATCCCTTTTCTTATCATGGCTCACAAAGAAGGATCAAGAAAAAGATAAACTGCAACACGTTGAAAGAAAATAGCCAGAGGGGATATGGGACAGATGAGACATCGTAAAATTGTTTCTAACTGACCTGTCCTTCACACCCAAATTCTTAAGGTCAATCAAATTCTTGACTCCATAGTCATAAAAAGAGCGCAAAGGGCCAAAGCCTACAGTTTTTGTTTAGTTTTAACATGAATTTTAACCACAAGTGTCTGTCTGTCTGCTCTTAATCTTATCTCCTTGATAATCACCCTGCTATGTTGTACAGCATGACTTGCATATCAAGTTGGACTTGCTGGTGGAGGCAACACTGTTGTTGGCTCTCTGCCAGTGAAATACATCCCAAACAAGTTGCTGCAACTGTAAGATTGAAGGTCAGGTTAGGCATGACATGTTTCAAAGTAGCCAGTGGTTGTGCAATGCTGCTTTATTATGGCTTACATTTTCTTAATAATACCTCAATGAAAAGGTATTACCTCCATGAAAAATGGAGGTATAGTTTTTCCTGTGTCTGTGTGTGTGTGTCTGTCTGTAACCTGATATTTGTGGTCAGCATAACATTAGAACCTCTGGATGGATTGGAATGATATTTGGTATGTGGGTAGGGCTTGGAAAGATGGAGGTCAAGGTGGATTTTGGGCCCCCTTGTGTGTGACCCTGGTACTGTTGTAGAACTTTGATTTTTTGTATCTTTTGAGCTGGACATGCTATGGTCTTCATTTTTGGTGGCAGATAGCTTGTGTCATGTAAAGATGAAGTTATGTATGTTTGGGCCCCCTAGCAGCTTGCATTTGCATAATCAGAATATTTCATGGAGGTAGGAGGTCTCCCAACTCTTGTTGGCCAAGCACAGATATGTAGTGTATGGTACAGAATATTTGTTATAATCTGTTGTTCTTTAACCATAACAATGGAGGTGACTAGTACAGGTGATACTACTTTTGAAAGCCACCATAAGAACAGAGAACAGAGAAATTATGATAAAGAGTGAATGGAAACTATAGTTTTGTTGAAATAACTTTTGTTGTGTTTGTTTCATTTCAGTTATCATACAGTAGTGATGGGTCATCCATGGGGAGGCAGAGATGCAGTCATGGCTCATCTTCGGCAGTGTGCGGTGAATCAGGTCAACGACCCAGGGTTGCACATCATGGGGTTGCACAACAAGAAGCTGGACAACCAAGAGTCCACTCAGGTATGTTCAACAGTTTTTAGTAGTCCGTCTCATACCAAAAGTCTCTGATTATTTAGTTTACTATCTAAACTTATAACTAGACAGTATGTCATGTCAGCTTTGTTTAGAAGCCCATGTTGAAAACTGTTGTAAAATCTGTCATAGGCACATAAATTTTCTTCAATTTTGTATTATGAAGTTTATATTTTTGGACAGACAAGGTAAGATTTTTTTTCATCCTAATTAAGAAAATTTCTATCCCATGTGGAGACGCTGGTGTCTGAGGATGAACTGAACTGAACTATCCCAGGACAGATCCTGGAGACAGCACTGCAGTGATTATGACATCTCCTGTATGCTTGTTGTTTCATATCTTCCATTACTGTAAATGCAGAAATGTTCGCGGTGGATTAATATTCGCGGTTTTCGCGGCGACCACGTCACCGCGAACTTAAATCCACCGCGAACATTTTTCTATAATGGTATTAGACTGCAGTCAATGTTGTTACCGCGAACTTAAATCCACCGCGAAAAGTCATTTTTCCCGCTACTGCGAAATTAGATCCCCGCAAACTTAAATGCATTTACAGTATATATATATATATATATATATATATATATATGGTGATTTGTGTTACACACATATGAATATACACTGTTACATTAGAATCATTGTTAAGTCAGTCACAGGAAATGTGTGTCTTGCTTTAGGTTTGATTCCAAAAATGGTATATGTTTTTAATCTACATGTTTACTGGAGATTGAAACAAGCCAAACAATACGTCCAGTTCTCCAAGTATCCTATTACACCAGTTCCAATTTACAAGCTGGACACTGCAATATTCATGTAACTCCAGATTCACAATGAACTCCTCAACTGATTATTTTCTTGGGGATGAATGGGGAAGTCACCCATTACTTCTTACTGCAACCTTCTAACTGAAATCTGTATACCTTTTTGTTACTGTAGGAGGACACCTGTTCCGACCCCAAATCCCAGACCAACAGGGATTCCTCCAGACAGCCCGGCTCCATCATCTCAAGGCAGACAGTAGGCAATAACCACACTGCACAGCTGACTACAGAGATGCTGATGGAAATCTTCCTGTATCTGGATTATGAAGACTTGTTGACATGCCAACATGTGTGCAAAAGATGGCAGGTAAATAGAGTGTGTGTACTTTTCTATTTTTCTCTCATGTATCTCTCTGTGGCACCGAATGGCAGCTCGCTTCAGAGTCCAGACACTTGCGACAGTTGTTAATTGAGGTCAACTGAGTGGCGCCAAATGGCAGCTTGCTCCAGACACTTGCGACAGTTGTATTGAGGTCAACTGAGTAAAGCAGAATGGCAGCTAGCTCCAGACACTTGCGACAGTCATATTGAGGTCACCTGAGTACTGTCAAATGGCTGCCGAATGGCAGCACTCCAGACCCTTGCGATTTAGCCCCGCCTAATTGTAAGCTCCTCGCAATTCAGCCCCTGGCTGCAAAGAGAGAGTAGTCGGCCAACACAATGACAATAACAATAACAATATCATGTACGACCCACGGCATGGTGACAGCAATCATTTATGTCAAAGACTTGCAAATCTCCAGTTAACGGATGTATCGACACCCTTTTGTTCCAGGCGGTCCTGTGTGAAGGGTTCTTCTGGAAGTGCCTGACTTTCTTCAGCTTCAGTTTCCGAGAGGAAGACGAGGGATCGACCTCGGGGTCACTGACGGAGTGGAGAACCGCCTGGAACGACGAGCCAAACTTCTTCTTTGGCATTCAGGCTGCTGTGCCCAAGGGAGCAGTATTCACCAAGCTTCCACAGAGATGGAGAAATGGTGAGTGTGTTCAGCTATCTGTTTTAGACAATTTGGCACACTTCCATGTCTGCAGATGCCTTCTCCTTAATCGCTAATTATATTGCAGCTTTGGTCAAACTTATATTAGTGTCATTCACCGCCACTTCATCAGGACCAACTGGGCATTGATGTACAGTCAAGTCTGTACAAGGGCTCTCCTCTGTATAAGGACCACCTAGCCATTGTGACCACTTTTTGGTGATTTTTCCTTGTTAACACATTAGAACTAAGAATTCTCTCTTACGTATCTCAGTGGCGCCAAATGGCAGTTCGCTCCAGACACTTGCGACAGTTCAAGACATAGAACAGATTTTATCAGTCCCTTCAGTGGTCGTCTTGGGTAGATTTGACTTTGCCCTCATAACAAAGACATACAAAATGTAGTCACCATCAGTTATGAATTCTATTACCATAAGTCCTACTTGTGTTAGACTTGAGCATTCTTGTTTATGACTTGTGTCAAATTCATGTGTTCCTACTGTATTCAGGCATCCTGTGCCCATCATCAGAGGACATCAAAGATGAAATTCAGGACTACCAGCACTTCTACCGAGCTGTCCACGCCCTCTCCAACATCCACTCCTCCATACAGAGACTCAACCTCTTCTACTGTGAGTTTAAAGAATGAATAACTGATTTATCATAGTCGCCATGATAATAAGGCTGGATTGTATGTAGTTGCGTGGACTCATTCCACAGCTAACCGACATCTATCGCATCACAGTCATCCCTCAGTAAGACATCTGGAGCCGCTTTTATTCAGCCTGTCGGCCAGATTATGAGGCTGGATTGTGGTATGACTTGCAGTATTAAAATCGGTCACTGAGACTTATATGAGGGATCTTAAGTCATTGAAATATCAGTCATGACTACTAAATACAAAAGAATAATCTAAAGACCTTATACATTTTCCATAAGCTAGGTACCAGCCTCTATAGTTACCACTCTTCCCCCTGCAACCACGAATGGGAGGGCCAGTGGTAACTATGGAGGCTGGTAACCAGGCTACACTTTCAATTTATCCAAAGAGCAAAAACAAAATTTTCCCATCTGTGAAGGTAAACATGATAATCAGTGTTTGGGTTTTTTTCCAGCTGGTTCGACAGAGTTTGGGTGGAAGAACAGAGGTAGAAGTGCCATAGACACCTGCCTGTTCCCATGGCATCATGACGGACTTCCTACAGCAGAGGAGTTACTGGAAACTTTCCACATCAACCCTCTTCTCAGGGTGGGTAGATAGACTTTTCCGGAAACCCCAAACTCAACAATGTTAAGGCATAGCTAGACTTTTCCGGAAACCCCAAACTCAACAATGTTGATGTTCAGACTATGAGCTCTCTTCACTTTTTATTCTTGTAAACAAATAGAACTGTTAGATGATAATATGTATTACTAATATTTTGACAGCATAATTTATCAGGAACCCATTTTTGTATGACTGTATTTTTCATTATAGAAAAGTTTCATTTGTGTTGACTGAGTTTCAGACTATGAACTCTCTTGAATCTTGTACGTTTTAGAACGATTAGATGGATGATCAGTACATTGCCATATTTTTAGAATAGCATTATGCAATCTAACTCACCAGGACCCTTTTGTTTGATGACAAAGGGATTTTCCACAGCTAATATTACATCTGTAATAGTCCACACCACAGCAGTAGTAAATGAGTTCAAGAAACAAATGATAGTGTAGTATTTGTCTTATAAGTGTACACACATATAAGTGATACTGAAAAGTTTGTGTTCTTTTACTTCAGGATTCTGTGAAGTATGAGAAGAAGAAGGGAGACTTTGGAGGATATAACCAGCTGTCTCACATCTTCAGCTCGCGCTCCTACAGTGGGGAAGTCATGATGTTCTACGACTCTGTACAGAGGCTTCTCTGCCCAAGGAATGAGTACATTCAGGTAAGATTTCAACAAGCATCTAACTTTGCAGTAAAATGTTGCCCTGAAATATAGCAATTTTTGCTCCAGACTATAAGGGTATGTACTGTACCTTCCGACTGATCAAGACAAAGTCACTGTGGTTACCTTTCTACCAAAGCACTGCGCAGCACTATTAACAGCATATGCTGTGTTGTGAGAATGTATTTTATACAAAATGTCTTTCCCTCTGCGGATTGAGTTGTCAGCCATTTTGTACTCTATATTATCGGCATTTTCGTTAGACCATTAAAAAACTTGGGAAATTTGCACAATCCCTATCAACACTGGAAATGTGACAAAACATACAAATATATTGAAAATAAGTGAGGAATATCAATTTGAATGGATATTTTTAATTCAGAATACTTTGAGTTTGACGCTAAAATTATACAAAACGTACCTTTAACATGGGATTAGCCAGGCCTATATTGTATGTGTGGTTTCATGGACAGTGACAAGCCTTGTAGGCCTTAACATCTGGTTCTATGTCATCCTCCAGGTGTGTGTGAATGTGAGAGACCCCACCCACATGCAGTGTCCATCCCCAGTGTTCATCCTGGCCTTCCTGTCACCAGGGTGGGTGGGCGGAGTCATGACTGGACTCTGGTAGTCTGTCTCCTGTCATCGCTTACTAACTAGCCATCAACAGTTTAGGTTTCATAGTGAAATCCTGACCAAACCTGTACTGTAATTACTTGCCTTGGTTATTTCCATTAATTGCAATTGTTTTCTAAGAAAACTTTGATAGAAAGGCAGGATAGCTGCAGTTAAAAGGCCAATATGTATGATACCCAAAGTTGTGCAAGGAATAGTCTAGAATGGGTAGAAATACAGTCAAATCTGCTCATGGGAATGAAAATAAATTATTTAGACAGATGGTCTAAGGCACCACCAAAAAGGAGTCACATTGGACAAGTGGTCCCCATGTAGAGGTGGTCAGTTGTACAGGTTTGACTTTCTAGTATGTTTTTCCGATCATGTCTTCTGTGGATTTTATGTTGTACATTGATCCACAATGTATATACTTTGTGCAAACAGATGATACATAATATTATGTAAAATGCATAAATCTCATATATACACAGTTAGTGGTATAACCACACAATTCCTAGACTTTTTTTTGCCAAATGTGAAATTTTGACAGGTTGAACAATGAGTATGTGCAACTATCAAAAGAAAGTAGTCAAAGTGAAAATTGTGAATTTTTATACAGCTGTGCTTGATAATCTTTTGTGAAGTCTGGATTATGCTGCAATAATACAAGCTTAGGGAAAGCTGTCAGCTAGTACAGATTTACGTGAAAATCATGATCTTGGTGTTCCTGAATATTGTTGGACAACATTGTGGTTGTTTCCCTACAAACATACCAGTCTATAGTAAGAACACTAATGATTGGTAATAATTGACTATTGAGTGTAATATATTTTGTTTGATCTTGATACTGTAACAAATATGAGAGTATAGAGATTCAAGACTTTGTTATATGAATTTGTTTATTTGAAACTTAAATGTAACATGAGGTGTATTTGAAACTTAATGTATACTTAATGTAACATGAGGTGTTTGACCAGTATTTGGTATTCATTTATATAGCCACAAAGTACCATACTCAATGATTGTATAACAATCTCATGAAACCATTATGACTTGACTACTAAGTAAAATGTGCTATTAAAATACCTATTGTACATCAAAATAAAGATGATATTGTTATGAATTGATTATTGTCTCTCTTCTTGTGTACAATGGTCCTTTGACTACCTGTTTGCACAAACAACTAGTACTACACAAAGCTAACAGGAAGGTTTGTGTAACTTGTCCTGTATGAGAGAAATACCCATCAAGTTATGTTCCAAGACTGGTAGAACGTTAGTGCCACATGTTCCTGAAGTTGTCTAATTTCTTTTTATAGGCAAAAGACAAAATTATAAGCAAAAGTCACTCACAACTGGCAGCTAATGCCAAAATGTGCCAAACATTTGCAAAATGGCAAACATCCTGATATCACTACATTACAAATCTGTAACTTAAATCATTGTAAACTTACATTGGTATTAATTTGGTGCCAACACTGATTTTCAATAAAGATACTTTCTATCATAGCTGAGAATGTGACACTCTGGGCTCAGCCATTTTTTTCCTCACATGAGATCACATGCCGTACGTCACAAAGTTGCCCCAATTTCCGAGCCAAATTTGGTGTAGTCTATTGAGATACCTGTTCTTAATACCTATCATACCCTGGTACCATTACAATTAACCCCTAACAACATATAATAAACATTGGTACTGGCAAAACCATACTCCACTTGTTTATTTCAGTTAACATATACTAGTAGTACATCCCTGTTGGGCATAACAGTAACTACAGGAAATTCTGTTACATGTTGTATTATCTGACATGAAGAGTTCTAACTAAGTTGATGCAGGCTTCCTTTCTACTGCATGGAGTTTTGGTTGGCCATCCCTCTTCTGAACTGATCCGAGTTATTCGCGTTCACCTCTTTCCTTTGCACCACCATCTGAAAGAACAGGAATATAAATGTAGAACGAAAGAAATATTGATTTTCAAACAGTTTGAAGTTAGGTCTAGGAAAAAAAATGTTTCCGATTACCCAACCGACCCTAATAAAAACCAACCGGCCTTAGCCCTTTTTTAGGTCCATCAGTGGCAATGGATATAAAATTCTCTATTTGACAACTGAGTGTTGAGATTTAGATTGCAAAACAAACTTGTTTCATGTTCTCTTAATATGTTTATTTGTTTGACTCAGGCCCATGGCCCATAAGAAAACAGTCACAGTACATAGGTTAAAAGACTACACTTACAACTAATTAACTATTATTTACATAGTGTCGCCAGAATGTGCTTAAGCGAAAGCCGTCCGAGTGGACAAGCAATCGGATGATGTCATTGTCAGACGATAGCAAGCGTATAACAAATGCATGGGTGACCTTGCGACGCCTTGCGTCAAACAATTCTTAAGAGATTAGTGCTTTGAACAGCTGGTTTTAAGAATGCATAGTAGCTTGTGCAATCTGGGCGCAATGTATATTTTTAGAATCACAATATGACATTGAAAATATCCATGTTTAAGGACAAAACTATGTATTTGACAGCCTATTCTGAGAGAGGCAGTACAACACAAACAAAAGCAAAAGGCACTGTAAGAACCTGCTAGGCTTATTGAAGGAAGAGGGGACTAGGACCATTGCAGTCAGAAAGAAAGAAAACTACGGGAAGCTCGCGATGAACTGGATTAAGTGGAGAGAGTTGAAGAAAGACTGATTGCAGCCGCAGTGTCCAGACCACTGCAGCAGCTGAACACAGTGGACTACTGGTACAACTACCATTCACAAACAAGAATACCTTGCTTCCCTCCAGAAGGTGTGTATCCCTCCCCAAGGCATTGTTCATGCCTTCTTCTGTCCGGTACTGTACAATAGCATAATTCTTGTGGAAGCCAGTGTCTTTATTCTGGAAACAATAGTGATAAGCTCTTACTGTTAGATTATCACAGTTGAAGCTTTCTGTCTTGCAATAGTAATCTAAAAAAGATGTCATAATACTACACTATTCTAGCTTGAGGATTCAGTATTCTAAACAAAAAATGAAGGGTAGGAGGGACGCCACAGATCTGGAGCAATTTGACTTTTTACTGGAATACAGCGGAATACATATAGAAGGGCGAAATTTACCATAACATAGTTCATTAGTTGTATCGATCGCATTGCAAGTTGCTATATTTTGGTATAATGTATATTATGACAGGCCTGGGAACAACAAATCAGTAGAAAATGCCGGACAATGGCGGCAGGATATATACCAGGTCCTCCCAGTATTTTCTAGTTATTTTTGTTTTGTTCCCAGGGTCATATGTACATCATTTCATGTTTATCCCAAAATATTTTCCTGTGATGTTTAGTTACCAAAGCCAGTACGTCCTGTTGTATTTCAACAAATAGGCAAATAGAGGCAATAGATGCAAGTAGAGGTGTCAATTATGTGCATAACAAGCATTTGCAGTTCTGGTCTTGACTGCACTCACTTCATATACTTGAACAGGGGTGCCTAAGCATTTGCACGATCCCTATGAAATTCGTACGAATATTATGTGATACACACGAATCACTATGCGAAAACGCACGAATATTATGAAATTCGCACGAATCACTATGCGAAATCGTACGAATTTTATGAAATTCGCACGAATCACTATGTGACACACACGAGCCTTATGTGATTTGCACGATCCTTATGCGAAATTGCGCAACCACTGGCGGGGTCACGTGACAAACGGAGCGGGATTTTCAAGATGGCGGCTTCGCCGCTTCGGCGACTGAAAATACGATGTAACACGCCGAAATGAAGCTAAACAGTAGCTCACAGGCTATCAAATACATCTTTGCGACGGTAAATGTCCATTCCATGCCTTGAAATATAAATATCTCGGGTAGAAACGCTCAAAATCATGCCTCCTCCCGGCCGCCGTTTTTGCATAAGGATCGTGCAAATCACATAAGGCTCGTGTGTGTCACATAGTGATTCGTGCGAATTTCATAAAATTCGTACGATTTCGCATAGTGATTCGTGCGAATTTCATAATATTCGTGCGTTTTCGCATAGTGATTCGTGTGTATCACATAATATTCGTACGAATTTCATAGGGTTCGTGCAAATGCTTAGGCACCCCTGTTGAAGTTCATAGGCCCTGTGAGAATTTGGTCACATGCCACCGACTGCTCCCCACTGTCAACGGACAGGAACGGACTACCATGTCTGCACTCTCGGACTTGCCTTGGCTTATCTCTAAATGGTAAGCTTTTGTGCGGTTTTCACCAATATCTTCATGAGAAATTTACCAACACTTTGACACAAATCACTAGTTCTTACCATTTTGAGAACTTTATCTATGTCGTCGTAAGATTAAATTCTCACAGGAGTCTGCCATAGGACCATGCTCTTTACATTTACGGGCTTATTGAAAATTACACTGACTCACCCATGGTAATCTAACTTTCTTCACGGACCCAAATTGTGTAAAGTATTCCTTCAGTTCCTCTGTAACAAAAAATCAAATGTTTTTACTGCATATTCACGCATGAGTAATGCAAAGACACATGGCTGTAATTTGTGTAAACCACAGATATATTTTGAGGCGTGGAAATATATCAAGAGTTATTATCATATTCATGCTGTAATGAAATTCTCATTTAGCAGCTTATGACACCAAAAAAAAAAAACACCAAAGGACTTTTGAAACCCCGTCAAAGAAAATTTTCTACTTAAAGATGGGGAGGGGGGCATGGCAACACGTGAATCTATATACCGTAATTTCATTGAAGATCACAGGTAAATCATACCATCTACATTCACAAAACTCATACAGAAGAATCAGCATTAGTTGCTCTAACAGACAGAAAGGAAACCAGGCGCCCATACTTTGTCCGACGGTCCATGCGACTCTTCCAACAAAGAGCTGAAGATTTCTCGCGGTAGCGGAAGCCATGTTTCTTCAACCTTCAAAGGTCAATGCTTTCAGATCATACCACTATGCTATGGGTATATGAAATATTAGATGAAATCCAATATTGATCAATGTATATTTTTGGCAACAATAATGTACTTTACATTTAAATCTATAAGGATAATAGTAGAAAAAATGATATTTTATCCACCGTTATAATAGATGAAGATTTTTACAAATATATTTCCACCCACATTCTCCCCGTATTTGATTTGGTTTGGTCCATCATATGAGAAAATGGCGGCGCCGTATGGATCCGTGCAGAGAGATGATTCCTTGGAATCTGAGGACGTTTTCAAAAAGGAATTCAAGAGATACAAGGCAAAGGACCCAGCACCGAAACTTGATGAAGTGATTGACTTCGCAACACCACAAGACAGAAAGGTATAAGCTCATAGAAAACCCTATAATTTGAAAGAACTTTGGGCTAAAGACCCACAGCAGACGACGCTGCTCTGATATCGAAGATCTGGGAACTCCGTGCAAAATGTTTCGTTTATCGTTTGTCATCTTTTATAATTACAGTTTATCAATTAGGCAAATGAGGTTTTGCTGAACGTTGCACGTGTCCATTGGTCACTTCTTGTCACTCTGTCTATGTTGAAAGTTACTAGTATAGATGAATGAAAATTTATAACTGCAAGAACACAAACAGACCAAGATCAATACCTAGTATACCTCATCGTTAACTAGTAGCATCTTCAATAACCTGGTCCATCTTGTTTGGGTTATGACAAATTCTACCACCTCTGGCCTGTACTTCCTGCCATTCTTATAAGTCTGACATATGCGATTATGCGGTCATCTTCCCACTCAGTAGCTGTAAAAAATAAATACAGACACACACCAACCCAAAGAAACCAACACACCAAAAATATAGACTCTGTGACACTTACATGGAGTCAATTGCATGTGATCCATTTCAACACGTAACACAGTTATATAATGTACTTTTGTACATAATATAAATTGCGGTGGTAGGAAACGTGCTCAGAACGCATATCTTTAAGTTTAAACCTTATTCTTACCATATAGCAGTCACAATTTTTTTTTATACAAAGTGTCTTGACATCAGATAGTCATTGTTCATTGTGAGTTACTGCTTTTGTACAATAATGACATATGGTCACTCTTAAAAATTCTCTACTCCTTACTGTCATTTCAGTATAAAACACACCTGTTTGATAGCAAAGTACTACTAAAGTTTTCAGTCTAAGGCATGGTTTGGTATTTATTTCATTATAAAGTTCGGCCCCTTGCAGAGGTCTTTGATGTGACATGTTAACATTATTTTTCAGGTAATTCCTGTAGAAATCAATCCAAAGAACATCACAGACCAGGAATCATTGGCCAGGCTTGGTCTGCTACATCCAAGCCAGTGGAGAGTGTTTGGGTTGGAGGGGTTTCTAGGTAAGCAATAGCCTGGGTACCTTCTGTATAGTAGTTTGCTCCTATGTTCACTTCTGCTACCCATCTGGAGACTTGTGTATTCAAACCATCTGGTGGTGAATTAAGGAATGGGTTCTAGAGCGCTCGTTCGATGACGACAGGCAAGTGGACGGAGGGCATTTTGGATGTTGGAACACCTATTCAAACGAGCTTTTCAACCCATTCCTTAATTCGCTTATGTGCAGGGACCAATCAGCGCCCTAGTCCAAAATTAGGACGATTCCAGATTTTAACATGGTCAGGGATCCCAGACAGAACAGTAGAGAAATTAAGCGACTACATATAGTGTAATAATAAATGCCGAAGTGAACTTTCCGGATGGTACCCAGGCTAGGTAAGGAATACATGCCACAAAATGACCTACTATCTGTAGTAACTGATCTATTGGCTGGTGCTCAACGTTCATTTTGTTATTGTTATTTAGATACAAATAAATAAATAAACAAGCAGATTATCGTTGGACTGAGCAGAGCACTTTGGACTAATGCTTGAAGCTTACAGCTTAAAGCTTTTAAGCTTTAAAATTCTAAGCTTTTAAATTTAAAAGCTTAAAAGCTTAAATTAAAATTAAAATTAAAATTAAAATTAAAATTAAATTTAAATTTAAATTTAAATTTAAATTTAAATTTAAATTTAAATTTAAATTTAAATTTAAATTTAAATTTAAATTTAATTTGAATTTGAATTTAAATTTAAATTTAAATTTAAATTTAAAAAGTTAAACTGACATATCTGATATTTTGTGAAAAATTTCTCTGGTATTCAACAGATCATATTGACCCCCGCGGTTGTCTTAGAACCTCATTTAAAATCGAAAAATCTTGATACTTGTTCTAAAAATCTTGAGATTTTGTGGTAATTCTTGAGATGTTTCGAGGTAATCTTGAGATTTTTCATGCGAATCTTGAGATCATTTTATCAAGTCTCAAGATTCTTGAAAAAGATCTCAAGATTATTTACTAGAATGTCAGACTGTGCAGAGGGTACAGAAAAGTTCCAAAACCATTACTCATTCTCATAGAGGCAAAAGGCTCCTGGGCGGTATCTTAAACAGAATGTAGCAGGGGTCAGGAAGGTTACATGTGCACAATGACACACCTACATGTATGTCAGACCAAGCCTCTTCACACATTCCTGATATAATTAGAAAGATAAACATCACAAAATAAAGTCTACTTAAATCGTCCTGTCTGTGAGCCTTGACTTGATCATAAAATAAAACCTACGTTAATCGCCCTGTCTGTGAGCTTTGACTTAATCACAAAACCATGCCAATGGAACAAACTTTGCGAGTTTTCTGCAGGGTTGACACCAGCAAAAGAGCCTGAGGGGTCACAATGGCCATAAATTACAAGTTTACACCCAGACTTACAGGTCACTGAATTAATGTAGCTTATAATTGGCTTTGGCAGTGTAAACCCAATGCACAAATGCGCCAGTTCCCTCCCCCTTTCACATTTATACAAAGTTTTCTTCTCCAGAGCCTTCACCAGGCCTCCCAAGGGGGGAATTGGATTGTAGAATTTGGCAAAAAGGGGGAATATTTGGCCAGGATTCTTTCCACGTCCACGGGAAGGGGTAACATTCCCCCTCCTGGCCAATCAAACCCTTTGGTGGCCAAACTACCCTAACAATTGCAAATTAGTCTCCTTATAGCCAGCATACTTAGTCTGGTAGTCCAGTTTACCTTGCTTGATTGTCTGTAGTAAATTATAACTCGTTTGTTAGCTGCTTGAGACAGAACTGGTCTGCAGGAGTAACTGTTATGTTAACATGCAGATATCTGTGCTGTAGACAGAGTATAGACAGGTCATGTAACCCAACTTGTGCACTAAACGATACCTGACCGTGTTTATTGGCCAACAGGTGAAATTGCCCACGCACGTCACATATACACAATAATCTGTGTACCTTAAGGTACCTTGACACTCCATTGCAGTCCTCGAACAGGGCTGATTTTGAGGGGGGGGTTGTTGGTTCGCAATTTTCAATGTTGGCTAGGTTCTCTTGTGCCGGGAAAGAGATTTTGCCAAGGAAGGGAGTTTTGCCGTGAAAGGGAGTTTTGCCCCATCCCGTTCATGGCAAAACTAAAAGCCCTTGAATGTCCTGGATATAAATAACAACAGCAATTGCTTGTATAATTTTCACCTGAGTCAAGTAAGGAAACAGGAACCAAGGAGGTTTACCTCTACATAACCTCCTTGCAGGAACCTAGTGTGAAGTGCCTTTCTCAAGGGCACAACTTCGAGCTCTACTAGTATATAAAGTCAGCACTAACCACAGAATCACGTTGTTTCAGGATTTCTCTTCATCTTGAACCCCTGGAGGAGAGGCTGTCAGAGGTACTGGGTGACGCGCTGTCTCAGAGACTACCCCTGTAAACCCAATGTGACAAACTTAGACAAACTGCAGCATGGGGTAGACAACGTGTGGAAAGAAGGATACTCAGAATACAGGTAGGTAAAATAAAAGTTATCAAGTCACTCAAGCAGGACTGCATATGAAGCTCAGAGGAGCCAAACAAAATGGCAGTACCCAGAATGTCACCTTCTCAGTTTTGGTGCACAATAATTTCACTGGAAATCACAGTCACTGAATTAAAGGCCAATGTACAATGATTAAAAATCAATCCAAAAGAGATTTGCAATGGGAAAATGATGTTCTCCATTTTTCCACTTTGGATGTATTGAACAGTTTTCTAAATGCAAATGTTTTTAGACTTTTAAAACATTTGCAATTTCAGGGGACACCAGCTTTGGGAAAAAACACTTTTGTATATAAAAAAAACTTACAGTACAAACCTGATGCAAATTTACTGTTCACAGATCCCCGGACCAAATTAGATATTATGAATGTTTGACTGATCAGACATGTGATCAATACTGATACTTCATTTCATTTCTTCACATAAAATACATGTGCTAGCAGTTTTTATAATGTGCATATTGCTTTTTTAAGGAAATACAGACTGCACGAAGGGAAGAAAACCCAACCCAAGACATTACTGCACAAGTTGAGATGGACAACCCTGGGCTATCACTATGATTGGGACAAAAAGGTACTGATGATAACTTTTGGCAATTTTCTAAGATTATGAGCAAAATGTTGGAATGTATGAATAGTAAAGCTACAGATGGCTGTCACCATGGCTACCAATAAAGTAGCCAATGGTAGCAGACACCCTGTAGTTTTGATGTCATATTAGCAAGTGGCAGGACAGAGTTGGAGGGGCTGGTGACACCACGTACATGTATATATGGATGTGTTTTAGTAGGAATTAAGATAGCAATAGTTTGTTAGGGTAGACCATATGAAGGTAAAATATTATATCTCCCAGTCATGTCCGCCATGTGAAAAAGGCATAAGGGACTACCCAACAGCTACCTTAGCTGGCTGAAGGTTAAACACATGGACAGGTGTTTGGTAAAATACCTCTGCATTCCTTAAAGACACATAAATGGTGCTTAAAGGCTGAGGAAACTCACCTCTTCCTTCTCATCACTAGTCTTTGGCACCAGAGTGAGGTCCAGGATATACTTGATGTTGTTATTTGCTAGCAGTTTGCTTGTTTCATTTTTGTTTCATGTTTGTGTTTCCATCAGGAGTATCAACAAGAGAGGTATACAGAGTTTCCTCCAGACCTGTCCCAGCTATCCACACATGTTGCACAGACTCTGGGCTTCCCTCGCTACAGGGCACAGTCTGCTATAGTCAACTACTATGGGCTAGATTCTCAGTTAGGAGGACATGTTGACCATCAGGAGTTGGACTACTCGAAGCCTATCATCTCTTTCAGGTGAACTGGCACTTCCTACTAAAAGCCTGTTACACATAGCTGACTAGCCTGTGTTTACACAAGCTCTCGCCGGCTGGGCTTAATGACCCCCTCCCCCCGAGGGAGGCGGCAATCGTAGGGCCGGCCGCTATATACCGGTAGGGGTGCGATTTTAGTCAGGCTAATAGCTGACCATAGCCTCCTGACCTTCTCCAGACCATGGTTGGGAGTTAAGCCCGTTACACACAGCCGACCATGGCCTCCCAACCCTTTTCAGACCATAGCTTTGAGTTAAGCCCGTTACACATAGCTGACCATGGCTTCCCGACCTTCTCCAGACCATGATTGGGAGTTAAGGTCATCACACAGACAAGTCAAACATGGCCTCCTGACCTTCTTCAAACTGTGATTGGGAGTTAAAGCCTGAGTGAAAAAACAAACCATGGCCTCCTAACCTTCTCCAGACCATGGTTGGGAGATATCCAGAACAGGGTCGCACATCTAGTCATGAGCAAAGTCATCAGTGGTTGGGAGTTGGTTGTGTACTAGACTTTAAAGATTGTCTGTGTCAACTATAAAGTTTGAAAAGTCAAATTCAGGAAAGCCATATCCTAAATGTGTGATGAGATTAAGCTTAGTTCCTTCTGAAAGCTGTCTTTATCAGCTACTTAGGCCTACAGTATTTCATATTTTTGATGACCCGTGCTCTGATTCTTTCTTCTTTACATTACTCTCTCATCAGCTTTGGACAGACAGCAGTCTTCTTACTTGGCGGCAAGACAAAGTCAGTCAAGCCCATGGCCATGTTCCTCCGGAACGGTGACATCATGGTCATGTCAGGTGACACCAGACTAGCCTATCACGGGGTCCCTAAGATTCTCAAACCACCAATAGCAGAGCTGCTACCAGAAGGTCTGTGTGAGGGAGACAGGGAAGGAGAACTTCACGAGTCAATGTTGCCTAGTACTGTGGAGAAGTCTTGGGAGGAGACTGCCCTGTTCATGGAGGAATGCAGGATTAATATAACAGTCAGACAGGTTGTTGCGGAGGGAAAAGGGTTTGGAAAAAGGAGCTGCGACGATGAATTACAAACTCAGACAAAAAGAACTAAGGAAGCTCAGGGATTCTGATGTTCAGTCTTTGATCTGTGATACCATTATTGGAAATAGACAGTTTGTTGATAAAACTACATGGCTGCTAAATCATGCTTCTGTATTATGAGGGAAAGAAAAAAGTCACTGAAAGAAACCTGAAGTTCTGCTGCAGTCCCAAGGACACCTGCCAGAGGGCTCAAAGTCTACTTTGACCTTCATGCTCATAACACCTATAAATAATATATTCAGTCTATCTAGAGTTATGTTATTGCTGTGACACACAAACCAAAAAACTCTTTTTTTTTTCATAGAGGTATAAAGGTTGATATGGTACTAAATGGGGGGTTGCACCCCTGCAAACGTATCCTTCAACTTCAGGCCCTGTATGTTTGCTGTATGGCATTGTACTACAGAAAATTCTTTAGAAATTTAACTTATTCTAATGTGTGTGTACATGTATGTACCTTATGCCACTTTTTATGAGCTGTGCGACTTTTGTTAATCTATAGTATATGCAATGACTGCTCATAAACTCAGATAATTCAATCAAAAGCAAGTAAGGAAATTCTCTATATTTTAATGGGACATAATGACCAGTAATATTAGTGAAAGAAAGATAAGAATAAGGATAAGTACATTACACAATGTTCATTGATTGTTTAACTACATACAAATCTGTTCAGTCTAATTTTAATCTCTAAGGCCACATCAAGTCCTTTAATCCTGAAATTTTTACTGGGAAATATCCAACATTGTCAAAGCTTTTATTTTTGTAATAGTCATCTACAATAGTTAATAGTCAACGTACATGTATATGGGCAAATTGAAATAAATTGGCCTTGCGAATACATTAAATGATTTGTGAGTACAAATAATGCTACGTAAACAAATCTTTATCAACAAACATGTCTACAAAGTACTGAAAACTTTTGTTTACTGGTCTAGACTAGAAAATACACATCTAAACAAGTCCTGGTTTTGTAAGAACTTGGAAAATTACTGTAGTGGGTGGTTCATGATCACATCAGAGAGGTTACATGCTGTTCCTGGTATGCCAGGGAAATACTGACAGGAAAATCGCCATATTTAGTACATTCTGGGGAAAGGAACACAAATACTACAACTTAGTACAAGGACCACAGTCAGTCATAGGGTACATGTTTCCTAAATAGTAGTGCTCCACAGTAGTGGTACGGGTATTCTTGTACAAGTGTTAGTCCCACAAGTTTCTAGAGATCTCACACATTTACATTAAGTGTATTATGCAGCCTCCCTTCATTGGGGCCTAATGGTAAAATGTGCCCAAAAGCAGTTACTCAAGTATCTGGATATGATTTCGGTTGCAATTCCAGTTGCTTGAGTAACTTCTTTTTTTTTTCGTATCTTATCACCTGGATGTCTAACCTTCATTGACATATAATGGTAAAATGAGTAATGATAATCCTCTAGTTTAATGCCCCCCCTCCAAACCTCCTTGCTATGTACATGTTCACATCAGGAACCACAACATAGGAAGCAATCTTACTGTACTAATAATATCATGAAAATGTCAAACACTACAAAAATGTGTTCACATGTTCACAGCACTTCTACTCCTTTCTTCGCTCCTTCCTGCCCCTGTCGTAATCGTAGTCCCGCGACCGACCGGCCTCGTCGGCTGGGCGTTTTTGAGCCTTCTTAGCCTCCGTCAAGAACTTGTCCAGACCGAAGGGATCCTCTTCTTCCACGCGCTCGAACTGTACGGGCCCCTCGCGCCGCCGGCCGCGGTCTGTTCCACTGAACTCTTTGTCTGGCACAAACCTATGACAAACACAACAATAAATCATTAACACGTGCTACAAGAGTTGATGCTCAACAAGTCTACGTTCCAAATTGAGGTTGTCAACTTTGCCGGGTAGACCACTTGTCACTTAACATGTACACTCTACTTTCAGGGAGGGGGTGTCAGCCAGTACTTACTAGAAGCTAGGGGTCCAAAAA
>NW_023365777.1:179389-254081 GCF_000003815.2 Branchiostoma floridae
CACAAGTGTCAATTACTTCAATCAGGGAATAAAAGACTTACTGACTAACATTGATACCACTGTGTTTAAAATTGGTATATTGTTTATACAAATATGGTACACGTATCTTGTTTATTTTCACGCATATTGTTTTTTCATTCTCTCGCATTAAATTTGGGGTATGCAGAGGATGTCATCCATACAATCTACTTGCTGTGAAAGGTTGTGGAAAAGTGGTGCACCAACCTGTTGGTGTTGATGATTTTGTCCAAGTCGTCCCCGTACAGGTCCTTGTCTACATTCCTACTGGGTCGGTAGATGTTCTGTGCCATGTTGGCACCTGACCGCCAGGCCTTATCATACACTGTGTAGCTCTCATCCTCCCCAGCTGCAAAGCCACTATCTAATCCCTGAAAAGATGGAAAATAACAATTTCAAAAAAAGTTTGCACCATAACAAAGTTTTGTTGTACATTTTGTAAATAAAATATAAAGTACTAAACCTGTGCAACTTTAAGTATGTGAACCAAACAATGACTGAAAAAGATAATCTTAGTGAAGTTAAGATGCTTAGTGCAACCTTCTCATGCAAATTTAATGATTATAAAAAGCTAAACGATGGTAAAGGATACTGTTACAAGTTGTGCAGAAATTTTAGGTCGAGGAAAGGTACACTTTGCAATTCCCAATATTTCACAATGTTATCATAGGACGTATTTTCCAAAGACAGACAGGAAGTTCCAAGCCATGACTAGTATGAATTTCTTGACCGTACCAGCCATGAATGTGACCTATTCTGACTGAATCATGCTTCTAGCAGCCATTTTACTGGTCTGACCATCTAGAGGACAGGAGGTACATTCAGCCCCCCACAGCAAGAGACTGTGTAACAGAGGCTAGTACATGACTGACCTTGCTCTGGTTGAACAGCCGCTGGTCGTACTGTGTCTCCCCTGTTCCACCACCAACATGCGGCAGACCCAGGGCTATCTTTTCTGTCACGTCACGCTCTCTCTCACGCTGAAGCTTGGTTCTGAAACAGGATCAAACACAAATGTGAACTTGTCCATTCATTTATCAAGACTTACCATATATTCCTGGAAGGATGGACTGAAAAGGTGACTATCACCTTATCAAGATATCAACCCAGAGACCAGACTGGAAGATTTGATATACTCGCATGCAGCACAGTCTTGCCAGGGATTCAAACCTTGGATCTATAGGTTTAAAGTCAAGAACCCTAACCACAAGACACCCTTAAAAAGTATGTCCATGCAAAGAAAAACAAGATCATGACATTATGCCAAATAGCAATTACTGAAGCAATTGGACCGTTCCAAAATCATATCCAGCTGCTTGAGTAACTGCTATTTGGCGTATCTTATTACCTGGATGTCTAACTCTAACCCTCATTGATGTATCGCCATCAAATGGCAAAAAAAGTGACTTAAATAGTTATAGGATGGGCAACCTCTTACCTTTTGTCAGGTGCAGCTCTAGCGATGTTTCTGTCTCTCTGTCGGTCTTTGTGGCGCTCATGTCGCAGTGCATCTCTCTCCCTCGCGTCCTTCTCTTCATCAACTGAAACAGGAAAACTTCTGATTAAAAAAACTTAAAACCATACCAGAAACAGACAAAAGTCTTCATCTGTGGGTGAAAGGTTTAAGGAGTTTTTGCAACGTATGTACTTCTGCTCATAACCAGTACAAGCAGTCTAACAATTACACTTTTCGTATCAAACATGACTGTCTCAAGAACCCCTCACTCCTTCCTTGGATGAAAAGTTACTTGTTGAAATGGATCAAAACAATTCACCCAGTTCATTCACAAAATCTGAACTCCAAGGCATCAAATGTATGAAAATATATTTGCGTAAACTTTAAGTGAAACAAAAATCAACAACATGGACTAAAATGTGTGACGAAAAATAATCAAAAGCTGCAGACAGTCCTAGTGTCAAAACTTCATTCTGTTTAAATCAACCACAAACAACCACAGAAATGACTTTACCAGCAGCATGTGTCCTGATCCCTGCCCTCTCGTCTCGAGCCTTCTGGGCCAGAAGTCTCAAGTTCTCTTCTTTCTTCTCCTTCTCCTTCTGGGCCAGTTTCTTCTCCATCTGTGCACGGAGCTCCACAGCCTCACGAGCCTGGGGGGAAACACACAGAGGACTGGGTAAGAACAAAACTCCCGATTCGGAACGTGCTGAAATCATTCACTGTACAGACTTGCAAAGCTACAAAAACCTGGCCATAAAGACTGCAAGTTACAAGCTGTGCTTAGATTCTTTAAGAGAACATGTTATGAAAATAATCAGGCTTCGCAATTTTTTCTGTAAAACATTCAACATTCTGTAAAACGCTTTAAGTTCACAATACAGACTTGCTAGGTTAAAGAGCAAGCAATCTTTCATATCTACAAAAACTGGCCATAAAGACTGTGTAAGTTATTAGCTGTGCTTAGAATCTTAGTTAGGTTCTTAGAGAACAGGTTATGAAAAGAATAGGTCTCAATATGGAAGAAGACATTTTTGCTGTGTTTTTTTAAAGTTTGCAGAGAAGAAGTCCCCCAAAAATGCAAACATGAAACCTCTGAGGTCCTTTCCCCTTTTCCAGTAACAACAACAAAGAGGTCCTCATCTATCTTTATCAACATCAAGCAACATGGGAAATAAGAACCCTACCTTTCTGTCAGCAATGTACAGAGCTTCGGCCAGCTTGGCGAAGTTCTCGTTGATGTGGACCCCCTGCAGCCCGCGCCCGTCCGCTGCCAGGCGCTTGTCCAGTGGGATGGTGTAACCTCGGTTGTTCTTCCAGTTGGAGATGCACGGTGGGATCTTCCACTCCTGCTGTTCTTTCACTGTCACCTGGGGGAGGGGGGCAAACACAACATTATATATTTTTGCTTTTAGTTTTACCTGTAAACTACCTTTAGGCATAAAATACCACCTTTGTAGTCTCTGTAACACAAACTCTGCTGTCAGAGGCTGTAACTGGCCTCTCCTGTTGGTGAATGTTGGGCAGGCTGGTATAAGCTAGATTTAATCAGGTTTGTATAATACGTAAAACCTGCATGAGACCAGACTGTATGGTTTGTTCCACTCACACCAGGATGGACCCCTACTCCTTTTCTAAGTGAGATGGGATCTGTAACATGTTTGAGGTGTATCTCTTCTTAAAAACCGAACCCATGACTATACATGATGTCCAATAGGACATCCATAAACGAACTTAGGTACTCATTTTCAATTGAGTACGACAAAGGAATCTGTGTGGAAAAGACTAAACTTTACGTAATCTGTATAGAGTACCTTTACCAAGGGTAAAAAAAACATGGGGCATGCTAGTACTTTAACACTTGGTAACAGAAGACAAGTCCAGACTTATGTCTTTGTGATGGGAAAATAGGAAAAATGCTAACTATATGTACAAGAATTTTTAAGGAAGTGCAGTTAGTATGGTGACATCCTTGCTGGTACTGACCTTTCTGTTTGGTGAGTGGAGTACTGGTGCAGGTGGGGAGGGTGGTCCCCGGGGAATCTTTTTGTTGATCTTGAACTTGGGTGGCTCCATGGGGTCCTTCTGCATCTCCACCATTCGGATCACCCTCTGTTTGGCACCTGGTCATGGCAAACAGGCTGGCATTATTTTGGGAAGTCTACATCTAGTACTTTGCAATGTGCAAGACATGTAGTCCACAAAATGTGCTGTCTAATCCTTCACAGTGCTGAATTGAGAAGGTATGTGTACTGCTACTGTGAGAACCATCTAAAACACTGTACATCAAGATAATATAACTGAAGACCACAGGATACTTGAAGGTACAGGTACAGGCCTGGACCTGTAACTAAACCTCTGTACTGGTACCTGTACTTGATGTTAGTTTTAGGTACACATCCCCTGTACTGCATGACAGTTTTTCTCACATGCAGCTCGGACTCACCAGAGTTGAAAGCGACGCCCTGTTGGGACGGTGTGTAGCGGATGTACTGTGCAGGTGCTGTTTTCTCCGCCCTGCGGACTGGCATGGCCGCTGAGATCTTTGACTCCACCAGCTTCTCTAGTGCCTGTCGTGTCTTTTCTGTGGTCTGAAATCAGAGACGAAAAAAATGAAAAAGATACTATCTTTCTATGCAATAATAGCAAATTTCAGCTGAGCACAAATTTTTCAGAAGTCTCCATACTATAAATAGTGTACGTCTTTTCCACATCAAATTGCGAGCAAAAAGATTAGCTAGTAACATCACCTCTTCCACATCCTCTTCTGTGGGTCTCTGTAGCTCAGGATCGTCCTCATCAGTGATGTGTTTGGGGATCATGTCTGTTAGCCTGGAGTGTACCACCTGTGGACAAAATTATCAACTCTGAACAATGCCTCCTACATATAAACATATCTGACAATATGACGCTTATAGCATTCTTTCTATTGATCAGCCCTTAGAAGGGAGGAAGCCCTATCAGCCCCTGGTAGTAAGATATTGTGTAACACAGTTTACAGTAAAAATAAACCAGCTAATTTTGTTCGGTCCTCTGCCCACCTAACCCTTAGTTTCAATCTTGAACTTAACACCAATGTAAACACCCTCTTTTCTCCCCGTGAAATCAAATTACTGTAACCATTTCCACTTTTACAGTACTCAAGATACGGTGTATAAGATTTAGTTACATGTAATCTAGAATGATGCCTTGAATCATAATTGTACAAAAGCAATAAATGATAAACCAGATAGTGCATGCGCGTCATAACCATGAGCATCTTCAAAACAAGTCCATACCTTGTCCTTTCCATGGCCCTGCCTTGCGATAGCATCGTACTTGACCTTGCCCTCTGCGTCCAGTTGTAAGGCGAGTGAGTTAGAAGCCTTCGCCTTCTTCCTGCCCAAGTCCAGGGGATACTGGACCACATGGACCTCTGGGTATGCACCTCCATCACCAAAGTCCTGGGAAAAATAAGGTTAAGCTCAGGCCCCTCCCCAGAGCGTTACTGAACGGCGCAGCGCCGCTCCCAAAAACTCTCCCGCCACTCCCCCGATTTGTAAATCTAGTGTTTTCTCTTTGTATTTTCGGGGATAACTAGCAAAACCACCCGACTCTGCTCAAATTTGACCAAGAAATCGGCAAGCCTTCTCGGGAGATTCACAATAAATCCTTTGTTTTCATTGAAGCTGGCGTGGGGTAGGGTGGTATCTAGCGTGAAAAATCACAATCCTTTGTTTATGTCTTCTTGTTATGCTTGTAAACAATAGATGTCGGTGACTTTAGCATACGTCAACCTCATTAAAAACCTGTTTTTCAAGACGAAATCAAAGGAAAACCGATAGAAAAATAAAGAGCAGACCTGTCAGCACATGGTCAGCGCATTTTTAAGAGCTGAGGACTCCTAAACTGTTATTTGCAGTGATCTCTTTCCGACCTTGGTAAAAATCCATTCCTTGCTTTCTTCTTTCATCAAAATTTTGTTTATTTGTCAAAGATAAGCTGCATTTTGGCCGCTAGTAGCTCGTAAAAATTTGTATTTCTAGCCGAGACCTAGCTTGCCGGCAGCCATTTTTAATGAGGGTAATGAATATGCATGAGGTCACATGATGCCATTTCTAAGCTCTGATTGGTTAGCCCTAGATTCTCTGCCCTCTGATTGGTTTAAAGTAAGATTGCATTATATATTATGTTATTTTTGGCGGGAAGAGTTACCTGCTCAAAATAAACATATTTTGGAATGATTTACAAGCAGTTTTGTAGCTGTCTTTGTGACAATATTCATTAAAAATATAGCCTAGACTTTTTTGGTTGTAATTATGCCCTTCCCAAGGAGGCTTCTCAGCTATGGGGTTGTGGAAAATTGTACTTTATTTTTATTTTTATTATGCCAATGTGTTTTAATATTGTTGTTTTAATATCATGTCAAGTTGTATTTCATACATTTTCAATAGATTTGGTTTATAGTTTGCATTGAGAGTATACTTACTTGCAACATGTACATGATGTTCTTTACAGGGGGATTTCAAATTGTCATTTATTAAAATTTTGTACTTAAGTTAATTGGGCTTGATTTTCTGTTTCTTTTAGTCAGTAAGATTTTACAGCTTTAGTTTCAGGAGAAGACATGAAATTGCAAATTCATTAAGGCAAAGTGCAACTGTTATACAGCTTCTCTGGAGGAGGGGGTGGGGGGAATCACACTCTCCGGACCACTCCCACTCATAGCCTGTGACGCTGCACGTGGCGTTGACCGCCGTAAGCTTCATTATAACCCAGCACCACTCCCCTAAAAATTTCTGGGGAGAGCCCTGAAGCTGTTATCAAACTTTGACTCTTGAATCATAAGTACAAAAGCAATGCTTATCTTAGACATTGTGCATACCAGGATTCACTCAGTGAGGGATGACCCTAGGCCTGGTTTGCAAATCCTGGAATGAACCATCAGAACCTGGCTTCAAGGGGGAGGGAATCCTGATCTGCCAAATTCGCTTCATGGGGTGGATTTGATCGGTTGAATGTGGATCAATCCCATGTCCTAGTGAATCCAAAATTGTGAATCCTGGTATGAGTGGGGTTTTCTAGCGTTTTAATTTTTAAAAAATCACTCACTTACTCGGGACCCAGAAAAAGATGCCAAGCACTTAACCTACACCCATGTATCTACAAAATATCCTTAGATATCACCATTGACTGAGATGCGCCCTTACCTCAGCAGAACGAGGGACCCATCCTTGTCGGTGTCCGTAGGGGGGAGCCGACGCCCTCCCGGCCACCATCAGCTGTGTCTGGGGAACATGGAGCCGTTCCCGGTAGTCTACCTCCTCCCTCGTCAGCTGGGTCGGTGCTGGCAAGATACTGGAAAATGAATGGAAAAAATTTGATTAGCACAGTGAAAACAATCATTTTGAATTATACTAATGTAAATGCATTTAAGTTTGCGGGGATTTAATTTCGCTGTAGCAGGAAAAATGACTTTTCGTGGTGGGTTTAAGTTCGCGGTAGCACCATAGACTGCAGTCTAATACCATACCAGAAAAATGTTTGCGGTGGTTTCAAGTTTGCAGTGAAGTGGTCACCGCAAAAACCGCAAACATTAATCCACCGCGAACATTACTGCATTTACAGTATTTGGCATATGCGAGTAAATATATGATGTTTAAATGTTGCATTTCTAACGTTTTAAGTCTGGCTTGGGAATTACTGTACTGATCAGATGGATTCCTTCTTCAGTTCAGTGTTTCTTCTTCTTTTCTCATTTCTGTGACTGCATGAGCATGCCCTCCCACCACAAATTTTTATCAACTTTTCACACTGCTAAATTACGCTGTTTGAGCGCTTTCTGGGTGCAAAATAGACGCATTTATACTCAGCTAATCTGCGATAACCCTGGCTACGGTTTGTACAAGAATCGTAGAGTTTGTCCCGACAAAACAAAAACTGGGGCATTCTCCCAAACCAAGTCATATCTAGTACGTAACGCTGTGATGCTAAAAATTCTAACATGGCCTACTGAACTTTTGAGTCGGAATCTCACGTATTTTGGGCTTCAACGACACTGCTGAGCAAAAATTCTCCTCCCAAACGAAACATTAAGCTATACTCTGTCTATCGTGCTAACATTACTTTCGTTTGTAGCCCCAAAAAATCTAAAATTCGACAAAAAACGGCGCGAGTTTTCTTTCTTACCTCGACAAGGGGATCGCCATCGTGTTGTCTGATGACGTAACTTCCGCCCACAATGCAACATGGGCGCGTCGTTCCCGGGGTCACGTGTGCCTGGCACCCTGGGTACGAGACGACGTGTGTGGAGGGAAAGTTCGCAAATTTGTTTCGGAGAGATAAGGTCAGATTTTTATGATCTATAAGCAGGATTTGCGAAGAGCAAACTTTATATTATCTTTGGTAACTCTGGTCTGATGGAAAATAAGGTTGCCAGCAAAATGCAGGCTTGTCAAGCAAGTTCCAGAGTGTTCAAGTTCCAAGATCTTCTTGCAGAGTTTCTTGGTAACGTTAGTTTCTCCAAGGAGCTTATATCTCAATATAAGCTCCTTGGTTTCTCGAAGAAGCTTTCATCGTCTTTCATCGGTTTCTCAAAAGGTGAGTTGCTGATTTGATAAAGAAACGTTAGTATTAAAAGATCACAGTTAGGATGGGCAGACACGTGTCTGACGTGTCTGATCTCACTAACCACATGGGGAGTTTGGCCCAACATCTGGCTAGTGGCTGTCCTGAAAAAAACAACAGTTTTAGATGGGACAGTCCATTTGCTGTTCCCGGTCGCTAAGGGGATGGTAAATGATGATTTTTGATAAAACAAAAATCTTATGCTCACATGTAATAATTCACTTCAATTTAATGCCTTTGTGCTTTGTCTTTTGCTTCATGGTGCTTCATATACTTGATGTTACTAGTATAACCAGTGTCATCACCTATTAAGGCCATGTTGATTTGATTATATCAAGGAGTTGATTATATGGATGACATCCTCCGGGAACTCCAAAACTGATGCGAGCGAGCGAAAAAAAAAAAAAAAAAGTTGCCTTCAGTATGAAATCAAAGTGGCCAGGAAGGTTGAACATAGGACTAAACACACACAGTATGGTATACCAACAGTTAGTTGTAGGGACCAGTACATCATACGGGTGCAAAACATTTTTTTCTTCTTGGACCAATCCGAAAAAAAAAACAGACCTGAAAAAAAAAAACCAGAGGAACAGGTTTCGCCAATTACAAAATGGACACACTATGTCGGCAGCCATTTGGGGTCTAACCGGGGGGCCAAGAAGACAACAAGAGCGAAGTCAAGTAGAGTTTATAGTCAATTGCACCAAGTTTCTACAGTCAAAGGTACAGAGACAGTTAGCCTTTTACATGGAGATGGGATTTTAAAATGCAGTTGGAGTCCAATAATCCACAAACAGATTCCTTTGTAGCAAAATTGACCAATTACCATTGTTTTGACTACTGCCAGTTCTCAAGTTTCCACAGACAATCTGGTCCAGGTTCATGTCCAGACCTGGAAATGATCCTCTGGACCTGAATTTTCTGTACTGGTACCTCCCCCATTCAACAATAGATTTTATTTATTTCTGTCCTTTCACATCTAAATAGTATTCTTTGACTTTAGATTCATTTTGGCATTCTATGGCATTAGTTATCTGTTTTCTGATATTTTTTTTCAATCTACGGAATATTTGTGCTCATTTTACAGCTGCTTTGCACAATTTATTGTGTGGTCGAAAACTTTTTTTTTTGGAAATGGCCGAAAATTGGTGCGAGCGCGGATGTCATCCATATAATCAAATCAACGTGGCCTAACTAGTATTGAATTTAAAGAGCATCATTGGTTTGTTTGTCCTTGATAATATGGATAAAATCCTCTGGAAGCTAAGTTTATAGACCCAATATTGGTGCATTCCTCAAGGAAGAAGCTTTCTCGAGTAATCATCCATACCGACGGACGACGGTGCTCCTGCAAGTGTCCTGCCATGCAATAGTGACGGTGCTCGAGTGTCCAGCATTGCCTGTGCGCGTACTCAACCGTCTGTACAGGCAATGCCGAAAACGTAAGCACCGTCACTAGCGCGTGGCAGGACACTGCAGGAGCACTGTCAGCACAGCATGACCGATTACTCGCACAAGCATCTTCCGCGAGGAATCGAACACCATCTTACCTGCCGCTGGGAAATCTGGATGATTTGCATCTAACAATTGTACACATCTTTGTCTAAGCTTAACCTGCATGTTTGATAACATGGAATCCATTGCTCTTTTGCTCAGTTATCAAATTAAATTTAAAAAAAAAACACCCCGGCAGTTCCAGAGCAGGCTGCTAGGATTAGCCAAATATACACCACCAAAAAATTTAATGCTATTGTCATGTACATGACCAAAGATACAAAAAAGGGAAGTTTTGCTGCAGTACCAAGGTCACACACCAGAGCATCCAAAATCGACTTAGACCTTCATCTTGCCAACACCTACCCACATGCCATATATCATCACAACCTATCCAGAAGTTCTTGAGATTTTGCTTATCACAAATATCTGAAGACACATTCTGACACACACACTCACACATACGTGACATACACGCACACACACACACATACACACACTCACGCACACACACACACACACATACATACACACATACACACACACAAACAATACCTCCACTTTTCATGGAAATAAAGTGACATTTACAAAAGCAACATCTATCAGATGTAGCTTGAACTGCACTTTCAGTTGCTCACCAACAACTTTTCTTGTGCAGGAACATACACATCAGGCATCCCAAATCACATGTTTGTTGATGATCATCAAAGTTGGCAAATTACGGTTCTACTAGTAAGAAGGTTCTAATGTATTTTGCTAATACTAGGTGACTGCTGACCAACTGTTTATACTGTGATGCAGACAGGGGCAATATAAAGTGATGAGGTGAATTCCAGATGGAGGAAGATGTAGACAGAGAAACATCTTTTACCACTGATCAGTGATGTTAAACATCAGGTAATACTATTATGTTGCAATTTTAAGACCATATACCCCTGCACAAAATAAAGCGCTTACGAACAAGCTTTTGAGTTGAGTTGTAGTAGTTGAGGTAGTTGAGTACCAGGTACAGTGTGTGATGGGGTTGAGTACCAGGGACAGTGTGTGATGGGGTTTTGTACCAGATACAGTGTGTGATGGTAGTTCAGCACCAGGGACAGTGTGTGATGGGGTTTTGTACCAGATACAGTGTGTGATGGTAGTTCAGCACCAGGGACAGTGTGTGATGGGGTTTTGTACCAGATACAGTGTGTGATGGTAGTTCAGCACCAGGGACAGTGTGTGATGGGGTTTTGTACCAGATACAGTGTGTGATGGTAGTTCAGCACCAGGGACAGTGTGTGATGGGGTTTTGTACCAGATACAGTGTGTGATGGTAGTTCAGCACCAGGGACAGTGTGTGATGGGGTTTTGTACCAGATACAGTGTGTGATGGTAGTTCAGCACCAGGGACAGTGTGTGATGGGGTTTTGTACCAGATACAGTGTGTGATGGTAGTTCAGCACCAGGGACAGTGTGTGATGGGGTTTTGTACCAGATACAGTGTGTGATGGTAGTTCAGTACCAGGGACAGTGTGTGATGGGGTTTTGTACCAGATACAATTTGTGATGGTAGTTCAGTACCATGGACAGTGTGCGATTGTAGGTTCAGTACCTTCAGTACCAGGGGCAATGTGTGATTGTAATTGAGTACCAGGGACAGTGTGTGGTGGTTGTTCACTACCAGGGATGTGATAGAAATGTTTTATTGATTGTTTGAGCTGTACATTGCATTATGTTAATTAGGACCATATTTTCTAATCTCCAAGCAGATCCTACAATGGCATAAGATAGTAGCAAACTGGCCAAGGAGTGTACATTTACCATGTAGAATCTGCCCCCAGTCAGCTAGAACAAAGGCTATTAACATCTAATTGTTTCCCAATCAAACTGTGCTTGCAGTGTAGGTGCTAATTACCCTCCTTCTTGTTTGGTACTAACTTCCAACTGGGACATGTGCTGGTCACAGACTTTGTGCCAGTGTAAGTCGCTTGTAAAATCATTAGCACATGGCTACAGGGAGGGGTAGCAACACCAATGTTGAATAGAAATGCTCCCTCCTGTTTCAGTGGAGGCAGATCCCCGGTAGCAAAACACACTCCTAAGCCGGCTTCACTCCTTTTGCAGCTTTTGATACTATCTAATGCTACCGTAGGATCTGCCTGGAGAATGCAATTTAAATCAGTTACACAGGGCTCGAAATCATTTTTTGGATGGGTGCACTGGTGCACCCAGCTTAAAAAATGGGGGCACCAAAACTTTTTTGGGGGCCCCCATAAGAAAAAGGTAGAATTTCCAAAAAAAAGTATTTCACAACTTTTGTCCCAAGCCTTCTAAATTCTTAAAAAAGTCCCGGGCAAAAATTTTTTTCCCCCTTTTTAAACCCTAAAATGCCAAAAAAATGTGGTGTTCCCCAACCTGGGGGGAAACCTTTGGAAATCTTTTAACCCCGAAAACCGGATAAAAAAAATTTTTTCTCAGAGGGGAGGGGGCCAAAATTCCCCCCCCCCTTTTTTTTGGGGGGAAAAAATTTCCCAAAGGGGGAAAATGTGTGTGGTTCACAAAATTTTTTTGCCCCGGGTAAAATTCCTTTTAAAAAATCTTTTGACCACGGGTTACAGGGGGGGGGGGGCCCACCCCCCATTTTTGAAAAAAAAAATGTTTCCCCCCCGTTTTCAGGGGAGGGCGAATTCCCCGGGAGCAAAAACCCCATTTTAAACCGGTTTTAATCCCTTGGCCAGGTTTGAAAACTATCAAAGGCTCCGGAGGATTTGCTTGGGGATGCATTTTAATTCATTTCCCCGGGCTTGAAATTCATTTTTGGATTTGGGTGCACTGGTGCACCCAGCTTAAAAAATTGGGGTGCACCAAAAACTTTTTTGGGGTGCACCAGCATAAGATAAAGTAGGAATGTCAGAAGAAAAGTAATTACAAAACTTAGTCACAAGCTATCAAATTCTTAAACAAGTACCATGACAGACATTTTTATCATCTTTTTAACACTTAGATGTCAAGAACATGATGTATACTAGACTAGTAGTATACTTTGATATCTTTACATACGTAAACGTAAGAAAATATTTGGGTGCAGCCTGTGCACCCACAGAAAATAATTGGGTGCACAGCTCCAATTTTGGGTGCACCTGGGTGCACATGCACCCAGTATTTCGAGCCCTGGTTACATAAACAAAACCTGCATACACACAGTTTTACTTTTGATGTGTCAGAAATGTTTGTGTTCTTGTGTGTGCATTATAAGCTATTTGAGTTCAGTAGGGTGACAGAATGTGAGGTGACAATGGTGTTACTAGAGACCATCCATTGTTACAAAGGTCAAGGTCGAGAGATCAGAATGGTTCTTCCACTGGCTGGCAAGTAATGGTAGAAAATTTTACATACGCTAGTTCAACATACGCTGGTTCAACATTGATGGAGTGACAGAAAGTTATCTAGTATGCAATGTTATTCAAAAGCTTATTTGCATAATAGTTGAACTACAATTAAACAAGGCAAAGTATTTCACAGATGTGCAGCAAAGATGATGATGCTGAAGTGCAAATGTATTTCACAGACTGAGGCAAAAGGTCTTCAATCTCTTGTTTTCCTCTCTACTATTTTATAGTGATTCAATGCTAGCAAGGACTTCTAATACTAATACACCTTTCTCACGCGGCGGCCATGATAGATCGAAGAAGAGATCAATGAGGCAAACAGACAAAACTTTTTTCTAAAATCAGGTCCCATTTAGTTTTCCCCCAAACCACACACATTTTCATGATATAAGATAGAATAATAAATATTACAAGAAGTGTTATGCACCGAAAGATGTAGCAATTTAGAGTAGTGTAGACTGACCCCATAGTCCCTTAAGAGATGCAAAATAAAAACATAATAATGCAAATTTTTAACGAATTTGCAGCCATTCACTTATTGGTCGATTTCCTAATTGGCAGGCTACCATTGGTCGAACTGCTAATTATGATGGACAGCCTTTTGTTTGCCACATTGAACTCGTTTTAGATCTATCATGGCCGCCGCGTGAGAAAGGTGTATAGATGATCTTCCTTGTCTGAGGTGCAAATCACTTTGTTTCCACTAGGTGGCGCTGCAGATTACAATGAGTCAGTATCAATGACAGTCATAATGGTGATGTTTCTGCCTTCAGAATCTTGGTTTGTTACTATTGCAGGCAATAGAATACAGAAAGGTAGAAAGGTATAGCTGTTTGTGTCTTGCTTGTTGTTGTCACCATGCTTCTTGTACTAGTAACCACCTCTACAAAAAGACCACCTGGTCATTGATATATTAGTCAAATCTGTATTAACAACCACCTTTACATAAGGATCACCTGTCCATTGTGTCCACCTGACCACTTTTTTTGGTCCTTGAATAATTTTCCCCTTGACACGAATACCATCTTAAGTCACTACCCAGCCTTAAGATTTTCTTGGTCCCCTGAGTGGTCTTCTTGGGCAGATCTGACTGAATTCATCTGTTTCTCAAAACTTTGTTTATTCATCTGCTGCTTTCAGTTTAAGTGAATGACACATATTTATTGCTTTCTTTTTCTCCAAGATAAAATGTTAGGTATCAGATGACACACTAAGTAACTGCATGGCAAAATACTTCAAAACAAGTATAGGACCTGGTACAATTTATATTAATTGTGAAAGGTATAGAAGTATTTCAATTCATGCCCATATGTATAAAAGGCCCAAATTCGAAGGCTATTTACAATTTGCATACAAGATGAGACTCAACTAGTAATAACCCGTTCATCTGGACTTGAAATGCAACAATGCCTCACGTGAGTGTGAGTGCAAGAGAAAATCGGCTAAAATAGCACAAAGGTGCCTTCAAGTTGATGAACAAACTCCAACGTACCTCAAGAGTCAACCTCTAGAGTACCTCCACTCAGTGAGATAGGCTCTTAAGAAATAACAATGATTGCAACATCAGGGCCAATGGTTTCAATTGCAATTATACGTTCAAATTTTGAAAGCATGTTTGTGAGAATTGTAATACAAAACACAGTGATACCTGGTACGTACACTCCAGAAATACTTCTCTAAGAATTGTGAACTTTTTTCTGAAACTAGTGAAAGATATGAGACGAATTGTCAAATCTGCACCATCTGCAAAATGCACACCCAGTCTATTAGTGTCCTAACTGTAAGCAGTGTCTCGGAGACTGCTGAGCACTAGGCATGAGTGATCTTCTGTCTGACCGTTAAGTCCTGATCTAAGCATCAGTGGGGGAGTGTGTTCTTCTCTAGATAATGCTCACTGGTAATATCACAGGCGTGTGATGGATGGCACAAGGGTAGGGAAGGTAGGGGCCATCCGTCACAGTCAGATGTAAGGGCCACCCTGGTGTACTTCAATAGTACAGTAACAAGTACTTGTACTACAAGCAACGTACTTGCAGGGTTTGAAATCCAACATTGTTTCAGAATGCCACTAAGGCCATGTTAGTCAGACCCTCGGGAGGGCTGGGACCGAGGGTGATGCGGAATACACCGTGTTGTATTTTATTTATGTCATACCCACCTGAGAAAACACATACTAGTATTTTGATGCGAAATCCACCAGATTAGTTGAGAAAATGTTTGAACAAAAGATTGTAACAACAGCAATTCTAACGTCCGAATCCGGTATTCGAATTTTTAAACCGTGCCGTATTTGGCCCGTTCGAAATAGTTCGATTTACTCGAAGGAAGCCTGTGTGGACTGGTACAACTTTCGAACCTGTGTAATGCCGAAAGTTATCACACGGTCCGGAACACCTGTATCGAACGGTCTCCCATCACAGGTATGACATGAATTAAGCTACCAGTTGCTACACCTCATCCTTTCCCACAGCACCCACACAGCAATTGCCAAGTAACAACTCAAACACTAAATCTTCACATTAGTAAAACATTTATTAGAGAAGCGAAAGAATGGTGTCATTTTTCTCACTGGTTTTATCACAAATAAGTTGACTATCATAGTACATGCAGTGTTGGACAAGTTTTCTAAAATTCACTTGTCCTATCGGGCAAGCACTCAGAAAATTGACTTGCCCGAACCAACATTTCACTTGCCCAAAATTCAAATGTCACTTTTTTATGCATTTCTACTTCCAGCAATGGAATTCTTATTATTGCCTCTATTTTTCTCTGTTGACCATTGCTTGATGTCATGACTGTAAAAGGTAACAAGTTTATCAAAATCTCACTCAATGGAGAAATCTTGCTTGCCCAATCGGGCAAGTGAGGTAGCTCATGCACATGCCCGAACAGCACTTTCACTTGTCCTGGGCAATAGGGCTAGTGGACTTGTCCAACCCTGACATGTATATTCATGTTCAGGACACGATGTACATTGTTTCATTAAGGACAAACAACTCTGTGCTGTAGAAAGAAAAAAAGTACTTACAACTCAGTACAAGATGAGCGCAAAAACATGAACCGTTACAATAGCAAATTGTTTGCATATAAATGAACAACTTTGTAACATGAGTAGTACTATATGTCTACTAGTAGATAGAAATCTGTCAAATGGTGTATTGCATGAAGCAAGGAATTACAAGATTAAAGCACAGAAATGATTGAATTTGATTTCTTTTTTTACCAGACCTAGTATACTGGTACACAGCATTGTGTAAGATACTGAAACATTTCTGCTATATATATACTCCTATTAAAAAATCACGTCACCCAAGCAAAGTGTCAAACAAAGCAATTCATAACAGAATTTCAGATCAAAATACACATATTAAATGGACACAAATTTTTGAAAGGCCTAAATATACTTTAAAGATGTCATGAAAAAAATATAGGGAAATTATTCACAAGAAAATATCAGCATATATTGCAAATGAAAACAGTAGCAGCCTGCGATTGATCTTTCCAAGATTCTTAGTTTCAATCCGGACAGGGCAAGCCTGGATAATTCCCAGTATGTTGTGTCTCTTTGTTTTTACACGTCAAATCCTGCTGGGATATCCTTTGTTTGCAAGCCGGACGTGCCTTAAATCGCTTTGTTTGTCGCTGTCTTTTTTCTTTTTGCAGGCTTAATCCGATGGAAATTAGTCTAGGAATGACGTTGGAACCTACGATTTCCGTGGAACCCTTGCCAACAGGAAGCGATGTTGTTCTGTTTTCTGACAAGTTCCATAATTTAGAACACTTGGTTAAGGCATGCGAAAACGTCATCTTTGGCTTGGGTACCAAATAGCGCTAGCCGCCATCCAAATGTTTTTATCTTCACTTGAATGGCATGAGGGGGAGTGAGGGGGAGGCAAGTCGCTTCACTCCAAATCCCTTGCTGTCAATACTCCCCGGCCTTAAAGTTAAACCTTTTGTGTGGAACTCTAGTTACAAAGTCCCTACAGTCACATTAAAATCATTTTCTTTTTGTAAATTCATTTGACACTTTATGACTGGTATTTTGGACTTGTACCAAATTGAATGTACATGTACTCTTGTACCGATTTTCGTGGTAAAGTACAAATATATCCACAGGACCGCAATGCAGCACTACTCCTAAATTGAACAAGCACGTCACCTTTACAATGTACTCATGGTTAAATTAGAAATACTTTCACACGCTGACACTTTATACAATCATGTGTATATCATAATTATACAGACATTCAGCTAAAACCATAGTATAATCATACGGATGCCAATTGTACATCGTTGTGCAAGTATTACTATTAGTAATTTCAGCAAAACAAATATTAAGTACAATATCAATGTTTAAGTTGCACAATCTTAAATCAACTGTCCAAAGCCTAAATCTGTTATATCCGAGTGTGAAATACAGGAAGTGTGTAAGAAAATTTGCAAGACCACTTTGACTTTTGTTTTAAATCATAACAGTCAGGTGTCCTATTGACACTTCTATGTTCCTTAAGACTGATAAGAGTGGTCGAACTAAAGAAAAGGCTTAAGTATCAGCAAGTTTTTGTTAGGGTCATTTACTAGTAGGTAACTGATCTCCAAGCAAAGGCCCCTACTCTTTTTCGAATGGTGTGGTGGGCTCTTTAACGTGTGCACATGGGGTGTGGCTCTCCCCAAACCTCCATTTAACATCCTACCCAAGGAACAATCCTAACCAGAGCTAGGTACTCATTTTCACCTGAGTGAAGTGGAGAAAGTCATGTTAAGTGCCCTTCCCAAGGGCACAAGATCGGTGACATGGTAGAATTCGAACCCTAGACAACTAGGTCCTGAACCAAGCACGCTGCCAATTACACCCCACGGTCTCACTATGAGCCTAACAATAACACCTAAAAAGACATCAAAGATGGAGCCTAACCTCTGCTTGGGGAGTAGGGTAACATTTTTCCTATAGGCTAGGTCTTATTATTATTCCGGTTTCAAACCTTCTGCAGAAGTGTTGTACTTGTACATGTTGTTTGTAGAGTCTACAATTGGTGCTGTGCATGTGTACAGCTTATTAGTTATCGCAGTGGTGAGGATAGATTCTGCGGCAACAGGTTCATGATACAGATTTCTTGTACAATGGTGTGCAGAGTTTACTTGTGGTGGTCTAAACTCATTTTCACCAGAGACAACGGAATCTTCGTTATTCAAGCCTGGTGGACTAGCCTGATTTTCACCAGAGACGACGGAATTGCCGTTATTCAAGCTTGGTGGACTAGCCTGATTTTCACCGGAGACAACGGAATCGCCATTATTCGAGCCTGGTGGACCAACCTGGTTTTCACCAGAGACAATGGATTCTCTGTTATTCAAGCCTGGTGGACTACCCAGGTTTTCACCGGAGACAACGGAATCTCCGTTATACAAGCCTGGTGGACTAACCTGGTTTTCACCAGAGACAACGGAATCTCTGTTATTCGAGCCTAGTGTAGAGGTACGTGTGGTCTCGTGCACAACTGGAGGTCCATGGTTTGAACCTCCTGCGACAGGGCCATGGTATAAAATATTTTCTATCGGTGGAACAAGCTGGTGCAAGGGGATACCATTGACAAGGTCCTGGCGATAGCAGCACAGATTTTTCTTTTTTATGAGGCGTACGAGGCAGGCTATACAAGCCAATACTACACAAATTTCAACCATGAAAATAGCGATATAAAGAATCGTATGTCTTTCACTTTTTCCGTTCGCTGTGTCCGTTGCTTCTGTAGGATATGTAGGATATGTAATGTTAGATGCGCTAGTCTGGTTAGCACTTATCGGGATGTTTGCCGGATGTTTATCATTCTTGTAGGATTCTATTGTGTTCACTTTCTTCCACAGCTGTGTTTGTGTGATAATGTTTTTTGAATTGTTGATAAGAAAAGTGCCATTTTCTATGCGTGGTAGTTCGGTCTTGGGTGGGGGGGTCAGGCCACAGCCCTTCAGCTCAGCAGACACATCGGAAAACTGTCGCTTATACAGTTGACGTGGACTGTCACAACGAAAATGTCCACTCAGAAGAAAAAAACAAGCAGAACATCGCGTACAACAGTCCTGTTGTCTCTGTTTACATCTTAGCGCTTCTAAACACGTCACTTTGTCAATCAGCCAGGAAAGTTCACAGTCACAATGAAATGGGTTGTTGCTGACTACTACTTGGTTCACCTGCGGCCATCCTAGCTCGTATTGTGAAAATGAGGCAAGTTTGTTCAGACTCAAATTTATGTGAGTCAGCTTCGGCAGATACGCAATGACGGTGTCAAGTTTGACGTACTTCAGTCGGTTCCCTTGTAGAGACAGAGATTGTAAAGCTGGCAAATTCCGCAGAGACATCCAGGACAGGATTTCGATGGAATTATAGCTCAGGTCTAAAGAGTACAGATACGGCAGTGGCGGAAAGGACAAGACATTTTTGATGTCATTGTTAGCGAGTTCGAGCCAATCAACACCGGACGGTATATCACTGGGCAATGTCATAAGGCCCAGTCTGTTACAGATGACTCTCGTACGCATGCGATCACGAAACACTAGATGTTTCTTTTTGACAACACATTGGTCTGGCAGACTACTACATCCTAATAACAACCAAGATCCAAGGGCAACAAGCAACAACAAACCACTTACAGTCATCTTTGGCTCAGGACGAAAAGACAGTTGTCACCACCTATACTGGCCTGCAATGTTTGACTTGTTTTCTCAAGCACTTTGCGCCACTCAACCTTTCTCGATTTCTCACCGACACTGTTTGGGAAGATCTACATCTGAGTGCACTGATTCTTTCTCTCTGTACAACTACTTAAATTACTAAAGTTAACCTGGATACATAAAAACATAACCAATGTCCTTGGCTATAGCAGACAATTCTGGAAAGCTGGAAATCATTTAATCTGCAAACATCAGTCAGAGGATTGGAATAGAGATAAGCTAGAAACTATGAGGGAAATGAAGAACTACAAAAAAGCCCTAGATATAGACTTCATGAGCAGAACCAGACATTTTGAAGCATAAGAGAGGAAGATGATGTACATAATTTACTCATGTACACCCGAATGATCTTTAGAGTACTCATAACACACAAGTTTTACTTCTTATTGCTAAGTTCTTATCAAAACTGTTTGAGGCTATTTTGTTTACTAGATATTATGTATCACGTCATATTTTTAACCAAAAATTACAGAAAAATACTTAGTTGTTTATTCCCGCCACGGGCCTCTCTAGATATGACCATCACTGTAACAGTTGTTGCTTTGGTAAAGATCTACATCTGAGTGCAAAGATTCTTTTATTTTGTACAACCAGTTCAATTTCGTAGTTAACCTGGATACATAAAATCATATATGGCCTGGCTATACTAAATGTCCTTGACTATAACAGACAATCATCATCTGACCCATGAGATCTGGAAGTCTTAAAATCTACGAGAGGATGGGAAATGAAAAACTACAAAGCCCTTATGGACTTCATGAGCATAAGAGAAGGTCTGAGGAAGATGATGTACATAATTTATGTAAATATGCTGTGAAAAGAAGAAGAAAACAACTGGAAAGGCAGGGAATCACAGAATGTTTCTCGCCCAGTATTTTGCATTACCATGAACTGACAAACTGGAGTGGTGTCAAGATACAACATTATAAGAAAAAAATGTGAAAAGAGTTTTAGAAAATGGTGTGAAAGGTTCAACTGAGGTCTCGTTGTAGTCCATAAAGTAGAATACCGGGACGTCTGTTTTGTAACCAACCTCTCTTAGAAATCAGGAACACTGTCAAAAAGATCTTATACGGATCCGATGGGACACATACGTGTAATTACAATGTATATTACATCCAATATGGAAAACATAATTATTTTTCTTTTCTCTTCTTTTTCTTTTTTTCTGTCAAACTATGCAAGCAGATGTAGGGTGACCTCCATTTTTTTACTCAAACACATATACCATAGATCAAGGTTAAATGGTATTAAAAGTATTGTGTGTGAGTAGTTCAGCAAAAGACACAAGGAAAACATTCTGGAAATGTTGCCTTTCTGGTGAACCCAGTATTTCGAGCCCTGACCTGCGAATCAGTAGGTTTGTGTGTGTGCCCATGACAAGCTTAACCGCTCCTTTGGGTATCTTCCGGGCTGATTGCTTGACGTATGTATGTACCACACAGGTGGCAGCCAGGGTGATTTCACAGAAGCCAAGTGTGACCAATGGAAACCTCCCAATGTCAGGGCCGATTACAACAGGTTGCCACACGCAGGGCACGAGTGTAGGAGGATTAAAGACAGTTACAACTCCGGGGGAGCGTTCTAAGGAACATCCGTCATTTCATACATCTCAGAGATTCTTTCCTACTCATTATTGCCACACTGTATACGTAATGTCCCCTGTTACATTTTGTATCTCATTAACTGGAAACAGTATTTACTGTAACAGTAAAAGGTAAAAATTCAGTTATTTCCTGACTTTTCTGACACAATGCATATTTTATTTTCATTTCCTAATGATAATTTTGGTTATAATCTTAATCCCCCACAAAATTGTTTCTGTCTTGTGATAACTGCTATTCCTATGTCATCAAGACAGTCCATCATCATTAGCCTCTACCAGGCTCCGTGGTTCGGTGGTCTAATTGTAGAAATTGGACCACCAAACCACGGAGCCTGGTAGAGGCTACATCATCATCATTACCTCCATGAAAAATAGAGATATTGTTTGGGTCTGTCTGTGTGTTTCTGTGTGTGTTTGCTTGCTTGTTATACTGTTTCCGGACTTCGTGGAGGTACTAGGTCTCTGAACTGTTGTTACTTTAGGTAACCAGTATCCCTTTCTTGTCATATTAGACAAAATGGCCCCTGACGAAGAAATCCAAGTAACAAGGAATGAATTTGAGCTTGCCTGCCCAAACATTACCCTTAGATACACACACAAGAAGAGGATGAATGCCAAGTCAGTGGCTATCTGATGTCTCCCCGAGAAGAGTCTGATGCAACGGAGACAAAATGTTCTTGGCTGCGACTCCTGTTGCCTAAGCCCAGACCTTTCATTAACCCTGCTGAGGAGATATCCCCGGCATTGGAAATGTCTTAGGAGGCTTAGCAGTTATTGGAAAAGGGCAGGGGAAGAGCAATGCAAGTTAATTCCCTCGGAAATCTTGATCAGAGGCCGCCCATTCCTAATGCATCCCCGATGGTGCAGGGATTGGAACTGTGCAGTTTTGTATGGATTGGTATTAATTCTGGGTGATCTTTGCCCCAGCACGGACTACAGCCGCAATAACGCAGCGTCCAGCTACGGCCATCTGCTGTAAAGTCTGACAAGTGGGCTTCCTTTGTGGAATCACCAATGCCGGAGGAGAGGTGGCAGGAATTGTAGAATCAGTGATGTAACCTTATTCCTTGCGCCTACAGAAAGAAATGATGCGTTTCTGGTTACTCGATCCTTACAAAATCCTGCCGACTGTAGCGTTTTTTTAATCCCTATCTGTCGGACCCTAAGGTTTTCATGATATCTGAAATTGGAATTAGGCAAAAAATGTTACATTTCCTAAGGCCTGACGGTTACCAAGATGACCTCTATTTTTTCACTTTGAAGCAATGTTGAAATTTTCAATGCAAAAAATTCTAACCAATTTTTTTTACTGGCCACCTCTTAAGTCTTTGTTAAGAACACTACTTTTTCAAACCCCTTTTTCAGGAGTTGGACAGTCAGAAATTTGGGAAGGTCCGGTTTCATGTCTTGGAAATTTTTTCTTTGATTTTCCCAACACCCATTTGAACTTTCAAGCTGTTTCGTTCAACTTCCCCAATATTGACAGAAGTTTGAACTGGGGACATTTTTACGAGTTTGAATATATATTTATACAATAGCTGTTCATTTCATATTTTTGTTGATTTGAGAAAATCATTTAAGAACCGGTAGATTTATAAGTCAGAAGAAAGGAACGCTCTTGACGTTGTCTTGACTACATGGCTGCCAACAAGGCAAGTGATGAATGTTTCCCTTCAGCAGTGTTTCTTGTACTCTCATACTATCAGTCTTTCCCACACATTTTGCTGAGATGCCCATCAATGCATAAAATATCAGGGCTCAAAATACCATAAATACATTAATTCATAAGTTATCTCTGATTAAGAGAGAGAAAAGCTGTTTATTGACTTAAAAACCTTTGGAGCTCAAAAGGCTGAATTTGTTATTTTCTTTACAGTGGACAAACAGCAGTATTTCAAATGCTAGCTTAACATCATTAAAAGTGTTCTGGTGACAAGATAACATCATTCTACTTCTTCAAAATATTTGACTTATGAGTGAAAAAGTAATGACATGCACAACAACCACTGCACAAATTACAAATTACACGCCCTCGTCCAAGAGCTTCACACAGTAAGGTAAGATGCTGTTTGTGAAACGAGCAGTTCTACGTCAGAACTTAAAAAATTTGTCGCTCTGTCTTTGTTAGTGTCCTATTATTATGAGTATCCCCCTGTGTAGATGGAAGCCTGGAGCTATTGTACTTCTGAGAGTTTATGAGATTTTGTGCAAATCGTATATAGGTAAAGACTTTGTAAGGACAAACGAGTGTTCATGGTGGTTTCAAGTTGGCGATAGCACTATGGTCACATACTCTACAGTTACTGTAGTGGAAACCCCACTGCCTTTACATATATCCACAACCAGTCAGAAATCAACATTCCTACTAGTGACTCGGCAAGGGTTCACTGGTAGACAGAAACGTACGTTGCCTCCTGAATTATTGCAGTGTGTTATGTATAATGCCTTAAACTGGCTTCAGTAGGTTAATCCGAAGCACTGCATTGGCTACAGCGTAAGACGGCCGGAAGGTGATCTACGAATTAAAGACGATTTATCCAACATCCGAGGTCACGGGTTCAATGCCTGCATGGCACGCACTGGAAGTTGTGTCCTTGGGAAAGGCACTAAACATTGACTTTCCTCACTCCACTCAGGTGTAAAAATGGATACGCGACTTTGGTTGGGGAGGTAAAAGGTAGTGGAAGGAGAGGGTTGGAATCCGGCTTCCAATACCATGCCCTAGTACTAGTAGTCAGTTGACTGAACAACCCATTGCCCCTATGATCTCAAAAAGGCTATCTGACAAACTTTACCAGTGAGTCCTTTATAATGTTGTATAGGAACTTGGGCATACTAGTAGTACTCTCTCTAAAAAAATAAGGGTATTGACTCTGAGACAAAAAGGCGTTGGCAGGAATAGGCCGTTGCTGTAGCCCCCAATAAAGCCGTGGTCGTTACCTGGCATTATGAAGCCATGTGTAATGGTGCGAAACATTTTGCTAAGCTGCACGACTTAAGGTCAGATCGAAGCTGCCCCCAATCTCTGCCCTCTGCCTCACCAGATATGTTCCCGAATAATTTGTTTCGCACAAGGCAGAGTTGGCACTGATTTGTATTGGGGCATCCGTCCGTATCAGTACGTCTGTTCCGGCATCTGTAAACCCCTTTAGTACTGGACTCAGATAAAGTCAAGTTGTGGTCGCCTCAACCAAGGATGGGTTGAAAGTGACAGTGATCAACAGAATTGTTACCATACATGTTTCCAATAGCTTCCTCTTCTGTTACTCATTGACAAGTGAATTCTAACAGTAACAGTGATGTATGTATTGAATACTTGTGTCAGGGACCCCAGCAGCAGTGTAATCAAACACTGGATACTACTAACTACTACAACTACTAGTTTGTAGAAGAGTGATACCTTTTCCTCATAGGTATAATTTGTTGAGTGATGATGATGGATTCTCCTGTCGAGTAGTTGTACTGTAAATGCCTTAAAGTTTCAAAGGGGAATAAAAGGAGTGTTGATGGTGGTTTTAAGTTCAGGATAGCTACATTACTGTAAAATAATGGACACACCATGCACTCACTCACTCACTCACTCACTCACTCACTCACTCACTCACTCACAGTGGTATGAAATTCTTACTTTTTTTTTGGTGAAAAATCATGAGACCAAAAACAGAACATTAAATCAATGGGAAAATTTCAAGACTTACAGTATTTCCCTTATTTTTACATGTCAAGAGCTGAATGTCATATGCCTCTATCCATGACAGCTTAATCGGAAGGCAAGTCCTGTTCAGTCCTCCATAGAGCCCTCTTATTGCATGTTGTGCAATATTCCATGCTTGGGTGACTCAAGAACGCAGGTTCCAGTGGGAGTTGATAAAAGAGGCATTTTTTCTGAATCAAAGTTGTACTGTAACGTCCAACACAATTTTTTATGACTGTCCAACTCCTGAATTCTCATTCCTTCATGAAGACTGGGGTTCAAGGAAATAGACTTTTTATAATAATTCAACTATTCGAAGAGGTTCTTTGCAATATCTAAAAAAAGTTTGAGGACCTCATACATCCATGAAATATTTCAATTAAAGCAAATGACATCCAGATTTACATAAATCACTCACATGTAGATGAATTATGGCAATGTTGTATCAATTACGCAAAATAGGGTTTATTATAGTTTAGTCATAAAATCATGAAAAATATTGGCACTGTACAATTTGCTCATTGTACACCTTGTATCATTGTACACATTGGATCATAGCATTTTGGGTACAAAAAATTAAAAAGAAACGAAAGTTCTGCTTCACTTACAGTGTCAATGATGAAAAATGTCTTGCACTAGAGAAAAACAATAATACTTCATTTATTAAGGGGCTAATTTATCTCATTAGGAAGACAGAATGTTTTCTTCTTTTGTCTCAATTTTATATGATATTGAACAGCCAGACAAGTGTGATATTGCTGACCAACTACCTAAAATGTGTGCTTAAGAATGTTGTTTTCCATGGTGCTGAAAAGCCATCAAGTAGAAAGACACACAATGTTCCTTCTTTTGTCTTACTTTTATGATATTGAACAGCCAGACAAGTGTGACTTTGCTGACTGACTACCTACCTAAAATGTGTCTTAACTTAAAGAATGTTGTTGTCCATGGTGCTGAAAAGCCATCAAGTAGAAAGAACCTTTGCTTCATAGGCCATACAAGGGATGATCAATAAGATCACAGCCTCACTCAGAAATAAGATGCAAAACTCAAATTTTGATGCGTAGTTATGAATTAAAAAGCCTTTTTTGAATTTCTATTGTTTTGCACGCGACACACAGTAATGTTAGGTGAGAGAGAAGGAAAAACCTTGAACAATTCCCGTGTGACCTGAGGTGTGCAGGTCAACTTTAGGGCTCGTGACATAGCATAGCAGCTACCACACAAAGCATAACCTTAGAGGTAAATACTGTATGATCTTTTTTTACCACTGTTGCAAGTACTACATGCTACTATGCATTATACTGCCAACGAAATCCTCCTTTCCTCTCCTACTGAGAAGTATAGATTCCCACAAATTTGCAGTACACATCTTTCTGTACTTTGCCAAATAGACATTGCCGCTAGGGTAGACTAAGATCCATCCTCATTTATAGTTTCTGTTTTCTTAGAACTGTCTCTTGGCAGTGAGGGTTGGAACAGACTCAAATCGTGAATAAGGTGGATCTCAGGCTGTACACATTACTTACCACATAGATGAATTGTGGCAATTATGCATTAATTATGCAAAGTAGGGTTTATTTGCATAATTGTAGTTGCATGTAAGTCCTATCATGAAGAATACTGGCATTGTAGAATTTGCTCATTGTACACCTCATTTCATTATGGTATGTCAAGACAAAATATACAAGAAGTGCAAGTTCTGCTGCAGTACCAATGTCATACACTAGGGGGACCCGAATCAATCTTGACCTTCAACTCTACAACCCCTATTTACATACCAAATATCATTACAATGCATCCAAATAGAGGTCCCCACAAATTGATGACAATTTGCAGTACACTCCTTTCTGTACTAAGCCAAATAGACATTGCAGCTAGGGTAGAACAAGATCCATCCTCATCAATTATAGTCGCTGTGTCTGTTTTCTTGGAACTGTTTCCTGGCAGGGAATGTTGGAATTTGAAGTTCTTGGAAAAAGCTCTGATAGTGAGCAAGATTGATCTCAGGCTGTAGCTAGAGACATTTTCAATCATTAATTTGGTCATCCATCAATTTGTTGTGACTTCTGAAAAAAAAACATTGAGTAAGAACCAATTGGGATTAATTTATCATGTCCCAAAGTACTTTTGAGATGTTCACAACCACATGTTTGTTGTTTTCATTCTGCAGAATACAGGGTTAAAATAAACATTCAAACACAGTTACGGTACATGGAACATACAGGAAATATATTAAAGTTAACTTGAGAACAAATTGGATTGTGTTCTTAAAGATAGGTAGACTGGATAGCAATTTGATGTTGGGTAGTAGGATGTTCAAGTGTTGCTGGCACAGTACAGAGATGGGGTTGCTTTCTGTTGTTTGTTTTTCGGTTTGGGGGATTTATTGAATGTTATAATAAGTGTAGATGTTTTGGGGTTCATGACTGACAAGTACTCTGACAAACATATTAACTCTGATGATAAATTTGCCATGTTATTTGATTCTTAGTTGCCCAATTTGTGTACTCTACGTATAGATACAGACAGACACAGATGTCACGTTCCGCACACAGAGTATCCACTTCATCCGGCCCGCACGGCAGATACATTGCCCTTGACAAGGTGTAAATGGAACTCTCATTTACATCGGAGCTAGTTTGCAGATATCCGCATAAAAGCCACTCTCGGATGGAGCCATCAGATTGCGCGCATGGCTGCGGCAGTTATGGACAAGTTCTTCCCCATCTATACACATAAGTGTTGAGACTGGATGGATAGTTTCTACGAGTGCAGCACTCCATATCAGGCTTTCCTCTAGGGTGCAGTCATGTCTCTGCATTGCAAGCCATTAAAAGGGTTTGCAGAAGTACGGATTACGTATCTTGATGCACTACAACTCGGGTACGAGTAGTAGTTACTCTACTAGTATGTCCTTGTTCAACCTCTCATTTGGTAAAGACAATTCAGGGCTCAAAATACCACCTGCATATGCAGGTTAGTGCAAGTAAAATTGGAGCTGTGCATGTATTTCTGGTGTCTACCTGCACCTAACCTGCACTGGTCCATGCACTGGTTATAGACTGTTACCACCTATAAAGTATAGAAGAAGAAGTAGCAATGGTTCCTGAACTTAGTATGATCCATACTTCCTAAATTTAGAGTGGTGCAGGTAAAATTTGTCTGCTGCAGGTAATTTTCAATGTTACCTGCACCAGTGCAGGTATGCAGAAAAAAGTATTTCGAGCCCTGCAATTTCACATGTGAAACTAGAATACTTCATAGAAGTACTGATTATGTATCTTGACACGCTACGAGTAGATACCCTATGTCCATGTTCATCTCTCATCTAAAAGACATCACATGTGAAACTAGGCTACTTTGCAGGCAAGTACAATCATGTTTACCCTTACATGGTCTAGCCTAATTACCAAACTGCTGTTCTGTTTGTTTTTACTCAAAACACATTCATGGTGACCAGCCCCTCCAGCTCTGTCCTGCCACTTGCTACATAATGCAATCAAATAACTCAGCATGTCTGTTATTTTACCACTGTTTAACCATGGTGCAGATCATTGACCTTCTTAGTTTGAAATGGAAGGTGAGAAAGAAGAAACGTAGCAAAAACAATATGTCCTCTTCCATTTGTAAAGTTTAACAAATCAATTTCGATGTCAACCCTGGTAGTGAAATATAAAGCCGGACCAGTTTAATCGGGAGTTATTCAGTGTAAAGTCAGGTTCTGCGGATCCATAATCCAACCTCTGGGAATGGAATAAATCATAGAGGTCTACAATATACTCCCTACCAGTCAGCGATTTGATTATGTGCTGCCCAAGGAGTGTGTGATATTTATAAGGTGGTATATGAAGGCATGTAAAGCCAGGGTGTAGGTCAAATGGAAATCTGTCAAAACCTGGCCAGTGGAGGCCCATAATGGGGTTTAAACGCAGTAAACATCAGTTCAAGGCACGTCTCATGGTGTTGGAAAACCCCCAGATGGGCACAAGGGATGTTATGTCATCAACATCAAAATGAGGTCCCCTACACTTTAAATGGGTTAATCCATCTCACTGATTGAAGCATAGGTTGACCAGGCTCATGAATGAGTAAGAATTGCTTTCTGGATAATGCATAATATTAGATATTAGATATTCAGTGCACAGTAACTATGTAATACAATGTCATGTAATTGATGATATTCTTAGATTACCACATATTGCCACATATTGGCAATAACATGAAATTATATTAATGATACATAAAAAAATAGTATGATTCTGCTGTTTCAGGTTCTTAGATTTAGATTAATTTCAACATTATTCATTGTTAAGTTAACAGGGCTAGCCCTTTGTAATAAACCTTGGGCATGTTGCATATCAGATTCTCTGGATGCATATCTTTATACTGTGTTAGCCATTATACAAGTACTAGATAATATCAAATCTTAGTTTTGCAAACTTAAAAGTTTTTTTATAATAGTCTTCACAAAATTATCTAACGTCAGTGATACAATTTTGATTCAATGTACAGTTGTATATCGTGCATCAAAAAGAAAAATGACGAATTTCCATAGTTTTATATTTATGCATGCCAAATGTTCCACTCTAAGTCTAACCCCAGTTCAAGGAATGCTAGAGCAGTTTCTGGCAGAAGTGATTTTGTACCCAAAGGTTGTGGAATAAATGAATGTCAAAACATGAGAAGGTCAAGTTAGTAATGCACCAATGACTGGAGCCCCCTCTATTTATCAATTTTGTCCTTTAGAGTTTCTATATTTAGCAGGGAGGAGAATTGCTATGCTGTTACCCTGTTTGTTACGTAACCTTATTTCCAATTTTTGAAAAAAACTTCGCTGTCAGAGGAAAAGAAATTGGACAGGCTAGGCTTTTAGTCAGAAATACAATAAGCAGATGAAATTAACATAACAAATATCATCCAAAAATAATTTCATCAAATTGGTAGAATATAGGATATGAGAATTCTTTTCACACAACCTGTAAGTACTCAGGGCTTCTAACTGGAGTTCTGCTTCTTGCCACTATTTGTAGCATTGTAGTATGATGTAGATGGCGCTTTTGCTGCGAGAAAAGAATCCCAAACGTGGCTAAGTTTTTTTTTTGTACCAGCAATCAGAGGGGAGCCCACTGCAGAGGATCGTGAGGAGCTCCTGTCCCTGTTTGATTTTGTTGCCAAGGGAACCATCCCCATGGCTTGTATCCCCCCTCGTCCTGGGGCGCCACCTACATCGGCTACATATGGCAGCGATAAGCAGAACTCCAGTTAGAAGCTCTGAGAAGGTGTCACCAAATGTAAGCAAAGTGAGTACTTATACTGGTTGAGTATAAAGAATTCTCCTGTATTGTATACCAAGTATCATAATGTATCCATCCACAACTTTCTCAAGGTATGTTGGCAACAGATCTAGACAGACACAAACACGCAGAAATTGCACCCCAAGCAGTTACCTCTTTGATAAATAACATGATGATTATATGAAATTGATATGTAGTTGTATCAAGCAAAATCTAATATGATCTAACCTCAAGGTTTATCTTTAACATTCTCCTGCACTAACTATTCAAACATAGAAAAAAGTTGTATCATTCGCCCATACTTATTTTAACAGTAGAAGCCAGTTAATTGTACAACTGTTACAGATAACTGTATACTTTTTTCTAATTGCACAGAATCCAAAAGTCCCATAGTGAACAGTCCAGCTGAATAACTTTGCTTTGTTGCACCATCCGGATAATTTCATAAAATGTGCTGGCAGATGGGGAGTGCAATTAAATGGCTTTTACTGTATTGCACATTATCAACAGATAACTGCATACATTTGCTAATTGCACAGAATCCCAAAGTCCCATAGCAGCCTTGTCAAAACTAGGCGGCAGGCGCGATTTTAGCCGCCTACTTACATTTTTCCAGCCGGCTACTTTGGGGTAGAATTTCAAAAAATAAAAGTTTAAGTCCAGTGCTCCCCGTTACAAAATCCCCCAGTAATTTGTTTTGATAAACCTCTGGCAGTTTTCTGATAGTTGGCCCCCGGTTATGGGCCATAGCGGGGAACCTATGCTGAATTTTTTTGAAATTCAGGATTTTTTTGTCAATTCAAAGTTTAAAGATAACAATAAAAGTTACCCAAAATACACCCTCAAACCATATTTAGGGGTCTAAATTTAAAAATTTTCCCAGGGGGAGGCCCCCCAGACCCCCCCTACGGGACGGACCTACCCCCCGCTCGCCACTCCGTGGCTCGCCGCAAGCCGCTACGCGCCTTGCCTGCTACTTTCATATATTAGCCCCCTACTCTAAAAGTTTGTGACAAGGCTGCCATAGTGATGTGGTCCAACTGAATAACTTTGCTTTGTTGCACCATCCGGCAATGTACATGATTGTACAACAAAAAATGCTGTATGTCCTGACACTGTGCCTACATTTGTACTAATGTCTGCCTCTCGCTGCAAATAGAATTTTGGCGTCACATACTTCTGCCGGCTGTATGTCATCTATCCAACTTTGCCAAATGTGACATTTAAAACTAGTTTTCCTCCCTTTCTCATCAGAATCCGCCTGTCACCTTCGCTTTGGAAGGTCGGCGCGCCGGGCAGATCCAATCTGTCCGCGCAGAGCGTCCGCACACACACACGAGCATTACCGCCGAACAAATGAAGCACCCTAACTCCCATTTTCACAGATAGTTGCCTTTCTCCGGCTCCACTTCACCTTTTATGTTGCCACTGTTAATCCTGGTAGCAGGATGGGATCTTCTGTCCATTCAGCCAAACAGCTTTGAAGTGCGGGCCGTCTATATGTCAATCGGGGGAATGTGAGGAGCATTTGTTAGCGACGGGCTATCAGTACTCTTTATCTGCGAAGCGCCACATTTATACATAGCCGTTGTCTCTGGAATATTGCGCAAAGAAAGGCTGGACGGCGTATCGGCGGACATTAGCGCACACTGTTTCGACAGGATAAGCTTTTTATTCCCAGCTCGATGACTAGATATGATCAGTTTTATAGGAAGATGCCACATTCGTGCTGACAAACATTGTTACACGATATGCGGGAGCCAGATGGACAATTGGCCAGACAAAAAGAGATGTATTGTACAGATACAGCGTAAGCTGTAGTTTCCAGCCAAGTGTACATCCTAATTTGAAGATTATAAAGCACAGGGATGTCCACCATGTATGTGGATAGAGATGTCATTGGCTATTGGCTTTCCTGAGGCTTTCAGAGGCTGTACCTATTGTTCTAGGACGTCCCTGTAGCTCAACTGGTAGCAGCCTCACAGTTAGGGTCCTGGTTCCAATTAGTTAGTAACTCAGGGAGACCCTAGTTCAATTCTGGTAAAGGTGTCCTGGTTGGCGCTTCACCTGTCTTTGAGAAGGGACATGAAATGGGGGTCCTATGTTTGAGAGATTACTTAAGCATGATAAATTAAAGGGGAAGGGCTAGCATTCCCTCAAAGACAAAGAAGAAGAAGAATTTGGTATACTATGTTCTGTCTTTGTAACGACTACTGACCAACTTAGATTTAATTATGAAGGGAACCTTATTTTACCGAATTTTTCCCCCAGGCTTGCATCAGTTTTGGGGTGCCCAGACTGATGTCATCCATATAATCAAATCAGTATGGCCTCCCATGGAATCACTTCCAACTGTATATGGAAATTCAGCCTATCACTCACTCATCAGGAAAAGGAAGAGTAAGAGACAGCCTCCACAAAACAGAGGACCCTATCTACCGGTGAATCACCCGTGATGGTATTGGGGACATAAGCCCGAATTGGAAACGTGACTTTTTGGATCTGTGAAGGTTGCTGACAGGGCATTAGTTGGACAGTAATGGTGCCATCAAGAACTGGACACGTAACATAATTGTGAGGAAGAGACTTACGTCAGTGCCTTTGTAGTGTTGCGTTATGACGGAGTTTACGTCTTTTTACCCATGACTGATTCAGTTTGACATTACTGTGCCAGTTGTGCTAACTCCACTGCCATCGTGACTAGGGGTGGGGTACAAAAAAATTTTTGTTGTTGTGTTGGACCGGTCCAGAAAAACCAGACATGCGAAAAATTCAGTGGACCAGATCTTGGACCGATTACCAAATGAGCAAATTGTATCATCAAACATTCACATGTTTGGGGGCTTACCGGTTCAGGAAAATAACAAACGCAAAAGTAGTAGATCAGATTTGATACTCACTTTTGCACAGTTTCTGCATTGTACACTTAAACTTGGCTAGGCAGTTAATTTTGTCTACATGAAGATTGCTTTTGAGTTTTGCCCATCCACAATTGCACGTTTGCACAGACCAGGTCTGCACCTGGACCTGATCCTCTGGACCAGAACCGGACCTGTACCAGGTACTGGTACCCATTCCTTATCTGGACTGTTATGAAACACAACTCTCTCTTTTTTGTCCCATATTTCATAGGAAAGTGGAAATTTTTGACTTTGTAATGGCTGAAATTGTGCCTAAGGAAATTCATTTTTATGTCATGAAGTTCATATAGGAAACCTCAATAGGGAAGGACGAGGTGAAAATGTTTTATACGACCTGACAAGAAAATTCCCGTCCCAGGACAGAGAAACAGATCTTGAGACAGTGCTGGACGCAATTCAAATAAAAGCATGCATATGGCATCAATAAATTTTTGCTTCCCAAAGGTGCTTAAATTCTTCATACGATTTAACCAATCAAGCATGATAAATGATATTCAGCATAAACTGATATCTCTGTATCTTCTTTGCATTTCTGAAAAGAATTGTAACTTATAAAATTAATGAATCAATGACTTAACTTTATAGCTCAACAACTGTACATGGTACAATGTACAATATAGCAACCACTGTTAAGCAACAATACTAACATTGACTGCTGATATGTTACAGTCTTAAACCTTATTCTAAGCAATGACATATCAAACCTATAAACACAAGATTACTGTTGTTTAACAAAATTAAAATAGGTTCAAGAAGATGTCATGTTTAAAGATGTTTTCTGTGGTCATCCAAATCGTATTTCATAATTCATTTTAAAATTTCTTTTTCCAAGCTGCTGTCTCTCTCACATTTTTCTCAGGCCCATGCACATATGCATGTAAGTTATGCAATGAGCAGACACCAAGTGAACTAAGTGATCCATGAACTTTCTGAAGATATTTGAATGCCTGGAGCCCTCGTCCCTGACAGGAATAACAATTACCTAAAGAGCTGTAAACAGTCTATCGCTTATACACAGTCTTAGAATGTGTGATGAATTCCTATATAAATGATGTGTTTAGTTTTTCCATTATTATAAAATGTTGACTGCATATTAATGTCTTATAGGATTTTTATTTCCTTTCCTAAATTGCAAAGTAATGAGCATTGTAATAGCTGTCTTCTATATGTAAGGCTCTAAATGTACTTAAAGATTTTATTCAGTATCATCATTTTATTTCAGTATGCCAGAAATTGATTATTAATTGGAGGGTCCAAATTTTTCTTTCCTTCTGGAAGACAAGAGCTATCTAGCAAGTTGAGCCAAAAATTATACATGTAGCATGTCTAGATCCTGATGTATAAAAACCGAAAGCTCTGCTGCAGTACCATCTGCTGCAGTACAATCTGCAAGGGGGCTCAAACTCTATTTTGAGGTCTTATGAACATCTATCCACTAGAAGACAAGGACAGACTGTCAGAATATCATGTCATGTAAGACAAGGTTTTATTAAGATGATGAAATTAGTAGCTGGGTGTGTAGCTGCATAGTTTGTGGAAGATTATGGTATTTTTACAATCATGGATACATAGTACATGGCTTTTGTATGCTTACTTTACTCTTCTCAGTAACTTCACAGTTCTGTGAACAGGGTCGACAGAGATTGACTGAAAATTTAGAGGCGTAAGTCCCTATAGTTATTACAGTGTTGGAAGTAAAGTTTAGCAATTTTTCTACAATGTATTCTACCAACACAGATGAACTTTCATGCTATATTAAAGTCTGTTTGAGTTTTTTTGATTTAGGTAAAATTTACGGGGAAGCTGCCTGGTTACAAAAAGAAAAGGCTTCTTTGGCAACAAACTTTTCCTCCGAGGTGTAAGCCAAAAAAAATGTCCATACAGAACTCCTAGAAAGTGTGGATGAGCCTCTACAACTGGATTTTGCAGACTACCTGAGATTTACAATGTCTATTTAAGTTAAACTAATGTGTAACATCATACAGTCTAGTCTCCCCCGGCTGTGTCGTCCTCCATGGCCATGATTTACACCGAATCTGCTCTGTCTCAGACATGCTGACTTGCTTCCTCCCAATTTGCAGTAATGGCGACATTTTCCTTGCGCGAGAAATGGGGTCCATCCGTCACGCAAGGCTTATGAATGGAAGTTTGTTTAACGTCAACAATACCGCGCCGAGTTTACGACAAAATAAAACCTGCGGGATTTTATCTCCGCTTGTCAGCTGTGGTGACTGGAGTTTGTAGTTGTCTCTTTATTTCGAAGTTTCCCGTAGCCACGCCATGCCGTGGTAGTAAAAGCTATGTTTTTTATATGCGGAGCAAAGGCAGTTTGACAGGGTACACAGCTAAGGGGCTAATTCTGAATGTTCAGAGAAGAGAGGAAATCAAATAGATGTGAGATGGAAGGCAATCAAATTGACAGTAGGCATTACAAGTCACTTAGGAGGGATAGCACTACCTCGTGTTGTAAAATATTTAAGTGTAGCCTTGGGAAGGCCTGGCCTAGAATCATGTCATTTGTAGAATCAACATTGGCAATTGGAGGAAATTATTTTACCTTCGTATTACTGGTCATAAAAGTGCTCAAACGGAACTGTGGGGAATGGAATAGGATGGGGCGAAAGAAAATTTATTGTAGAGGAGGGTTCACAATTTTTGTAAAGCAAATATAGGGGTCAGACATAGAAGGCCAACATTGCACAGTGCAACCTTGGCATAGAGTACTGAAGACATCACCACAGTGCGCCTATAGGGGGGCCAATATTCTGCCCCGGGAAATTGTGAAATTCATAACCCCATGAAAGACTGCATTAATTTTAAAGGAACAAATTTTCTGAGCTTTTCCTCTGATAAGCTGCCTTATTTTTTAAGCCAGATATGATTTTTAATAAGGATTTACAAAGGGACACAGAATTTCCCCCCAAAAGAATTTAGTGTCAGTGACTCCAGCCTATGCTCATTGAAAGACAGCATCAGGGCCAAAATCATGGGGGGTCAAACCCACAGCGAATCAAGGGGTTGCCCTTTGACTGAACTTTTGAACCTGACCATCTTTTCCACAGTCTGCAGACCTTGATCAATTAGGGAGCATAAAAAAAGTTAGAATGGGAGACTTGTGGTACTTGAAGGAAAGTGGGTGAAAGGTAGCAGACTTTTAAGGCTTGTTTTGTCCATGACATTCATCACATGTGTTTTGAGTCTTCGCTATGGTACAAACCCTAAGTCAAACAAGGCATCTCTTAAAGTCTGAGCTCATCTCAGAGCTTGCAAAGTTAGTTGTTAGACCATGTGCAATTGTTGGAAGTGTTGTGCACCCCCATAATGCCAGCAGTAGTCATGATCTGTGGAAGTGTGAAGTCAGCTATCCGCATTGCTGGTTGCCTGAAAACAAGGGCCTATTTAAAGAAATTGAAGAAACTTTTATATGTTGTCAATGAGACTTTTACTATAAGTAAGGACCAGTACAGGCAACGCAGCACCGACAGAGAAACACAGTCAGCACCAGGCACAGGTAAACACAGTCAGCACAAGGAACAGGAAAATACAGTCAGGACAAGGGGCAAGGAAAACATAGTCAGGACAAGGGGCAGGGAAACACAGTCAGCACCAGGGACAGGGAAACACAGTCAGCACAAGGAACAGGGAAACACAGTCAGCACCAAGGACAGGGAAACACAGTCAGCACCAGGGACAGGGAAAATCTGTCAGCACCAGGGACAGGGAAACACAGTCAGCACTAGGGACAGGGAAACACAGTCAGCATCAGGGACAGGGAAACACAGTCAGCACCGGGAACAGGGAAACACAGTCAGCACCAGGGACAGGGAAACACAGTCAGTACTAGGGACAGGGAAACACAGTCAGCATCAGGGACAGGGAAAAACTGTCAGCACCAGGGACGGGGAAACACAGTCAGCACCAGGGACAGGGAAACACAGTCAGCACTAGGGACAGGGAAACACTGTCAGCACCAGGGACAGGAAAACACTGTCAGCACCAGGGACAGGGAAACACAGTCAGCACCAGGGACAGGGAAACACAGTCAGCACTAGGGACAGGGAAACACTGTCAGCACCAGGGACAGGAAAACACTGTCAGCACCAGGAACAGGGAAACACAGTCAGCATCAGGGACAGGGAAACACAGTCAGCATCAGGGACAGGGAAACACAGTCAGCACCGGGAACAGGGAAACACAGTCAGCACCAGGGACAGGGAAACACAGTCAGTACTAGGGACAGGGAAACACAGTCAGCATCAGGGACAGGGAAAAACTGTAAGCACCAGGGACGGGGAAACACAGTCAGCACCAGGGACAGGGAAACTCAGTCAGCACCTGGGACAGGGAAACACAGTCAGCACCAGGGACAGGGAAACACAGTCAGTACTAGGGACAGGGAAACACAGTCAGCATCAGGGACAGGGAAAAACTGTAAGCACCAGGGACGGGGAAACACAGTCAGCACCAGGGACAGGGAAACTCAGTCAGCACCTGGGACAGGGAAACACAGTCAGCACCAGGGACAGGAAAACACTGTCAGCACCAGGAACAGGGAAACACAGTGAGCACCAGGGACAGGGAAACACAGTCAGCACAAGGAACAGGAAAATACAGTCAGGACAAGGGGCAAGGAAAACATAGTCAGGACAAGGGGCAGGGAAACACAGTCAGCACCAGGGACAGGGAAACACAGTCAGCGCCAGGGACAGGGAAACACGGTCAGCGCCAGAGACAGGGAAACACGGTCAGCGCCAGGGACAGGGAAACACGGTCAGCGCCAGGGACAGGGAAACACAGTCAGGGACAGGGAATCACAGTCAGGAACAGGGAAACACAGTCAGCACCAGGGACAGGGAAACACAGTCAGCATCAGGGACAGGGAAACACAGTCAGCACCAGGGACAGGGAAACACGGTTAGTACCAGCAATGGAAATAGTAACAGGCACATAGAAGAAAAAAATAAAATATTCACTTGAAATTAAAATTTGTCAATGATAATGCCCTCCTCTATTGTGCCATATGCAGAAAGCAACAAGTGTATAGTATTAGGGTAAACACTCTATTATCCATATGCTCTTGGGATGTCAGACAATCCTACTTTAAATCCAACACGGATGTGAATGGGATTTGATGGGGGATTGTATGTGGGATGCTAGCAGCTTATGGTGTAATTCTCGCTCCCATGTGTTTTATCTTTCTCAGAAATACCTTATGTAAGATAAGCTACTGTAAATACTTTTAAGTTTGCAGGGATTTACTTTTGCGGCATGGAACTCGATCACAGTGGACCAGGTTTTAAGTGTGCAATAGCAATAGTCACATGCAGTAATGGAAACTCAATTGATTTGCAGTCAAGGTGTCACTACGCAAACTGCAAACATAAGACCAGTGTTCTAGCCAGCCTGGAATTTTTTTTCCGTCCCCAGGATTTTGAAATTTGAAATCCTGTGGAGTGGCAATGGCTCGATGATCCCTGTGGGGTGGGGTCGGTGTCTGGGGGCGTGTTTCCTAAATGGGACATCAAGGCACTTCATACAAATAGCCTCACTCCACCCAGGTGTCAAAACCTGGTGGATACCTGGCTTCAGTTTGGGAAGTTAAAGATTATGTGGGGAGAGGGATTGGTTCTGCCTTCCAGTACTATGGCCTAGACACTGTGGGTATATAACAACCCACTGTGGCTAATCTACTGCCTTGAAAAAGGCATATGAGACTACCTTTACTAAGGCCACACCAATTTAGTTTGTTGGTTCTCGGATTTCCCGAAAAATTTTTAGTCCCAAGAAAAATGATATAGGTTTTGCTATCGAGACCTTTAAAAAACCCCATTCCAGGGGCACATACTGCTGATAAACCAATCAAAGCGCTTATTTGCAGTCACATGATCACAACAGTGGTATACATCAGAGCAAGAGATTCATTGGATAAATCATGCCATGAAAAGCTGAAAACTTGAGTACTTAACTTGTTTTTTGTGTTATATAAGTTCACCACAGACTTTTTGCAATTTTTTTTTTTTTTTGACCAACCACCCCAATATTTTTCTGAAAAAGTCCGAGAACCAAGAAATTGAATTGGTGTGACCTAAGTTTGCCTTTTGTCAATGTTGTCCTGAGGTCAGTTGAGGTGAAGTTACTGTGTTTTAGCTTCAGTTGAGTTAACAAAACCTTTTATGCGTAAATTACCTAGTCCATCATTTGCACATTTAGTCCCTGGACACGCCACTGAAGCTAGTCCACTATAGGGGGTTGTCATCTATAATTATAACACCTGTCCTGAAGATAATGGCTTGTTCTGACAGTTGTTGAAAGAAAGATCACTTTAACCCAGATCTGTCAATATGTGAAACAGTAGATGTGGTCATTAACGTCATATATCAGATCAGCGATGGACCGTCAACTGTTATCGTTATGTAATTTTTTATAACATTCTGCTAAAGCCTTTTAACACTGGTATTAACTGTTCACAAAACTGAATTTCATTGATCTTTCACAATTGCACCAGTGCGTGTTACAGTTGCGTATTAAAAACTAATCAAACACTGATGCAGACAGCGCAGCAAAGGCCGGCCATCCTGTTCGACAAATGGCGTCCGTGCATCGAAAGGGAAAGTTATTTAAATTTGCATGAAGCAGGGCGGACAGCGGATAATGAAGAACAAATAAGGAATGTGGCGGGGGAGACGGACAATACAAGCTGCCATTAATCATGTCATGATTCCACCGTATGCCACACTAGGAAAGTACACAAATGTTGACAGTTAATTCCACTGTAACTTTAACTTATAACTTATATTCTTTTTTAAGATCAGGATACTTAATTAATCTAAGGCATAAAATTGATATTTTAGGTACACTCTTTTTCGGAAATATTCAACTTTTTAGGAATGATAGGACTTACTTCCTCTTTTACTCATAAGAAGAAATTTATTGCACAACAGTTCTACATGGTACATTTAATTTGTATGAAAACCACTTGAATGTATAATATCATATATTACACAAAGTACGAAATAGAGGACTTCTAAAGAATGAAACTCAACATCCTAGTTATTATCATAACAATAAGGGCTAACGTTTTAAGTCTTTAATAGTGTTACTAGGGCTAATCATAAGTTTCGGTATTCTGTATAACAAATAAAGCAGTTTATTAAAGATCTGCCTATAGCATTGAGTCCCTTGGCTTGAAATCTGTTACTGTTACTATATACTGTATAAGACGTAATGAAAGATGGAATACCACAATGACTTGATTTAAGATAGTGTACCCCAAAAGACTGTCAACTTATATTACATACTTCCACACGAATTGTCACAAGAGAACGAAAAAAGCATGGAAGATATCACGATGCTCCTTTTACTACTGGGTAACATGTACAGGTATGTCTCAACATGTGCACCATAGAGGATATTTCAAATGTCAGACTTATTAACAGAGTGAAATAACGACACCACAGTACATCCCTCCGGTAATACCCGACTTGTCTGTCTCTCATACGCCTTGAAGTACGTGATAAAATATCTCAATGACAAACGTGTTATGTGAAGGAGAAACCTTGTGATGAACATGAGCAGGCAATAATGTAGCAATTAAGCTGTAAAATGTGGAGATTGTTAGATTCCAGGCTGTACTATAATAATACAGTGCCGTAATAAGACTGTCATAAATTACCCAATTCGTTACCTGGTGCCAGTTTTACGGTTTCATGCTGTGTAATGTTATTGTTTTTTGCCAAATTTAGTCTTTGTTTTTGTTGTTGAAAATCATAACAGACAATATTATTCACAATTCATGGAGAGACCACTACTGAGTATGTTTTCTCCCCACATGTGAAACAATTTTTAATAATACATCAGATTCTGATAAATGATTAAGTGTAAACATAAAACATACATGTAAAGACATGGCAGTATAATAGAAAGTGTACCAGTTATTATTGCCGTTGAAAATGGAATCATTGGTTTCTGTGTAAGTCTGACATGGATGTTTGTGTTTCCAGATACAGATACAGCATAACTCAAGAAACCTTGGGATTTGAGTGGGTATGAAGAAGACAAAGGTCAAGGTCTACTAGTATTGTGGCGTATGACCTTGTTTTTTGGCGGCACTGTCTGGATCAGAAGGGAACTAAAAGTTAAACAGCCAGCATCATGCATATTGACTGTTACCTAGTATATGTAGATGTGTGCCATTTATTTAAACTTAGTAACATACTTTCATGAAAAATAACTATCACAATATAATTCAATTATTAATGTCATGACATTTGAAGTTCAAGGTCTTACCCATACCATGCAAGGTTGTCTGTTTCAGGTATTTTCTGAATAAATATTTTTTTCTCTAGCATAATCATCGTCAGTGTTCAGCTGAAAAATATGACACAGATCTGTAATGCGATGATGCATTGTGACAAAGTTTAAATATACCCTGCAGCAATGTAGTAGCGGGATAGAAGCAATATGTTAACATTACATCTAGATCCACAAGGATTACATGATTTGCATATTAAAGAGCATAATTTGTCTCACTGGCAAATTTTTTTCAACATCCATAACTTTGCTGACCTCCAGTGAAGAGGCCAATCTTACACATACATCATAAATGTCACAAGACAAGCCTTCATGGATCACGTCAGACAATGTGTACTGTTACAGGTACAGGAATCAGTTTTAGAATGCGGGTAGGGACCGATATATCGTACAGGTGCAAAACCATTTTTTCTTCTCAGACCTGTCCAAAAAAACAGACCTGAAACAAATTAGTGGACCAGATTTTGTACCAATTAGAAGTTGAACACTGACAATATATTGTTGGGCTTCCACATATTTTGGGGCTTACCAGTCGGACTAAAGGAAATAAAACAAGAGCAAAGGAAGAGTTACTTGTCATTTCTACCAACGCTAGTGGGAGTTGGATACTCCACCAAAAAGAATCCTTTGTAGCAAAATGGACCATAATTGTTTTGAGTATCGCCTAGTTTTAAGTTTTCACAGTCAATCAGGTTCAGATCTGGATCTGATCCCCTGGTAGGACCTGACCTGAATTTTATGTACCAGTACCCACCCTATATACAATGTCATGTACTCAGTGACAGAGGTTTAGTTTCAGGTCCACACCTGTACTCTTACCTGAACTATTTCACAAGCTTAGGAGCATTTTGCTCTTCAATAATGACAAAAACGATAATGAACTCATCTGTTGACAACTTGAAAAAGTTTCTTCAAAGTTTCAATCATAACGGATGTAGTTTTGGCCCTAACTCTCATAAGACTCCTGGATCTCAATTATCAAAGATGCTGCTTTAAATGTAACAATATTTTTCAAATTCATCATTTCTAGTGCTAAATATTTGGCTTTCTGCTAGTATTTATTCATAACGTAAAACTACAGCAAACATGTCAATTTACAGTATGGTGCCTGTATCTGTATCTATACTGCCGGTATAACCTCCCTTCGGCATAACACACTCTGCATAGCAATACCACTGAAGACAATATATGTATGTACTCCATCCAGTATGAGGTTTTTGTTGACATCAAACACTAGTAAGTCTACAAACTAGCATGTAATTTTGTGCACCACCATCAAATGTGTCCATCTGATTGTCTCTCAATGCAGGCTGCTGCTCATTAACAACATGTACGGCTACATCAGCTCATCCCAAAGATTACCAACCCGCCTTTGTCAAGTTCTAAGACAGATGCTCACAGTCTTAAGACTGATGACCGGCACAGCAACAAGGATCAAGTATTCTTTGAACTCTCGCGGAGGAGTCTTCGCCTTCATCAGGATTTCCTGCATCATCCTAGCGATGAGCAATCACCAGTCAAAACAAGTTCAAACTGCCTGGAATGTGTAAAGGTCTCCATCTACGAGGGCAGCAGCAATTCTACTTGTTGTTTCATGGAACATGTATAGGAGTGGGTGCCGGCACAAAAAATTCAGGTACATGTACAGTTCAGGTCCGGACCTGGTTCAGATCTATAGAATTGCGTCCAGATCCCGATCTGAACCTGGACCTGGACCTGATTTCTGTGAAAGCTTGGGAATAGGCAACACTCAAAACAATGGTCCATTTCGTTACTTGGAGTATGGTAAATACTTCCCCTGGCGTTCTAAAATCCTTAAAAAAACTAAATGCCTCTGTTGAATTTTGACTGTAGAAACGTGATAAAATTGACCATAAATTCTTCTCTCCTTTTGCTACCTGGGACCAGTACACCGTTACCCACCCCTAGATACAATGTACTATGTAGCTTACAATTTTGCATCATTTTTGAAACAAGAACATCGCTTTCTGAATTCACGGCTTTGCTTTGCTGATTTTATGGGGGCTGTCCACTTTTGGAGCGTACTCACTGTTGGCTGCATGATGAGGCCTATACGTGGCAGGCACACTCTAATACTGTGGATGCAGGGGAATGATAAGTCTGGGGTTACTAAGTACAATACCTGACGTAGCACCTCATAAGGTCTGACCAGCCAACAGAACATCAGGATTTTTATAACATTCCCAGTTTGACCAGCCATGTTGAATGTGCTGTGTACATGTGTGTGTGTGTGTGTATGTGTGCATGTGACAATGTGTAGGCGTAATGTTAATGTCTTTATCTATAGCTGTAGAAGGCCACTGGCAGACATCTGCTGATGCTATGATAACCCAAGGACATCCTCTGCATCCTCCGATAACGTCATTGACAACACACATTAATTTTGGCATGCAGAAAGACTCCTGTTGGCCTTGCCTTTCACAGAACATCTTTCTTGAGCTCTGACTTGATTTTATCTATCTCCATGGAAGAGAAACATATTGTTTTTGTGCCATTTCCAATCTTCTCCAAACAGCCAATAACAGTGGAACAAGCAGCTGTCTCAATGGTTACTACGTTGTGTTGAATTATGCTATGCCAAATATTGGATTACTCATTGACAAGCAAATTTATTACAATATTTAGCAAGTGGCAGGACAGAGCTGGTGGGGCTGGTCATCATAATATGACATTTTTGAAAAAGAATAAAACAGAGCAATACCTGTACAATGTAGTTTGCTATAGGCTTTACACATTCAAGTACTAGTAACTAGATTACAACATGTAGCAAGTGGCAGGACAGAGCTGGTGGGGCTGGTCATTATTATATGACTTTTTTGAAGCAGAATAAAACAGAGCAGTACCTGTACAATGTAGTTTGCTATAGGCTTTACACATTCAAGTAACTAGATTACAATATGTAGCAAGTGGCAAGACAGAGCTGGTGGAGCTGGTCATCATAATATGATTGTTTGAATCAGAATAGAAAAGAACAGTACATGTAGTTTGCTATGGGCTTGACCATGTGAAGGTGAACATGACGTATGTAATATTTGTTTACAAATGTTTCTAGTTTCTACTGTGCATGCGTTGTCAACCTCTTACGTACAAGTGATTGCTTCAGATATTATATAGTACCAAATGACAGTCGTATTCACTACACAATCATTAATATTTGCGTGATTAATCATCATTTACATCATTAGCAGAACCACCTCTCCATTCATGAACAGTCCCTCAATATTGATGGCCACCCTAATATTGATCACCGACTCATACAGTTTTAAAGCTGAGAGAATGCATTCTGCATGGGCACATCCCTGCCAGTGCTAACAGGAAGCACTATGCGTTCCTCCGCAGAGGTGTTGATAACGGATAGACTATGACAGTTGTTTCTAAGATCCTATCTCCAGGATTTATTGAGTTTTCTTCAACACGAAGGCATGATTGTGCGCTGATGGGCAAGTTTGGCGGCATAGTGAAAAGCCCATCTTGCTGATAGCCTTGAAAAATGCCATCACAAAAGCTGAGTAAGTATGGAATGTATAGACGCTGCCAGGAATATGATGTAAAAGTTTCTATGCAAAGCAAGGTCAAAGGATTGATTTGAAAGCTTTTGGGGTTTAACATCTGCAAACGATCAATGACAGGAAAGAAATACTGTTGTAACAGTATGAAGGATAACAAATGTACTTTGCATGGCTTTGAATTAATACATTATACTGTAACGAAATTCTGTTTTTATGTATGTATGATATAGAAATTATAGATTATGATATTGATATTATAACAAACCATGTCTGCCAGTGTATGTAAAACTCAAAATCAATGTCCAGAGAGAAAGTGTGAGACCTGATTGTTGCAGCAAGGTTAAAATGGTTAAGTCATCATTGGTTTCATTTGGCACATGATACTCTACATGTAAGTGTAAGAAAATAAGTACAATGAGCAGGGATGTCCCTGTAGCTCAATTGGTAGCAGCCTCACAGTTGAGCTAAGCCTGGTTCCAATTAGCTTGTAACTTGGAGACCAAAGGCATTTCAGTTGGGGCTGTAAAATTGGGGTCCCGTGACCACTGCCTCAAGCACGTTAAACTTAAAGGGGAAGGACTAGCAACCACTTCCTGTTTAGAATTTACCCTGCTTCTAGTAGTAACGTTACACTGGTTTATTTCCAAATGTTGATATATTCAGGTATGGGTTTTGGATTATTGCTACTGAAACAGCAAGGAAACTTACTGCCCTTTATGTAACTAGGCACTACAAATCGGGTCTGAACAAAATTGTATACAACATACAATGTGAAAGCAGCTCTTTTATTAGTAACTCTTGATTTTATTGTTTGCACTACGGATGGAAGAAGACTTGATTTGCTTCATGGCATTGAAGGAAGAATAAATATACATTCAAGATTTGTTGGCTCACAATACATGAAGAGTGACATGGATGATGGTACAATAGAAGCATCGTCTCCTTTGATTCAATAAAGAATGTACGATGGACAAAATTCATCTTGTCTGAAAAGGCTGTGATTCTCAGATTTATTAAGAAGCATGCATGGCCACAATTTATAGTGATAAGTTAGACCCATCCTCCCTCTTGATTCAATAGAAGAAATATCATGATGGTTAAAATTCTTCATTCTAAGAAAGCTGGGATTCTTGCATGACTGTACATTCTACAAATGTATAAAGAAGTACGTACCCATGGCTACAAAAGTGCAAGGATAGACTCGTCCTCCCTTTAGGTTCAATGAAAGAACATATGATCAGATCTTTAAATTTAGAAGCAGCCATGTATGGCTTTATTATAGTTTTAAGTTATAACTTTGCTCTATCTTGATTGAGATAAAGAATATATGAGGGGAAAATTCTTCTGAAAAGGTTGTGACCCCTTAGCTATCTATTTAGATGCAAGTACCCAAGGCTACAATTATAGTTTCCGGTATTCTCTGCACAAAGCAAATAAAGGGGAGGATGCAAGTCTTTCAAGTTCATTGAATCAGGGGCACCTTTGCCCAGCACTTGTTACAGTATTAGGGACGTGTCACCTCCAATGATGCCGCATGTATATTTTATACCCCGCGCAATAAATCATCGGCATTTCAAGTGGCATCCAAGAGGCTCTGACATGTTATTTTCAGAGGAATTTCTCCGTATCAAATTCGAGATCCCCGGATTACAGATTTTGGAATCTTTAAATTGAAGAAGGTATTGAGAGACAGCATAGCGTTGATTCCCGTTTCCGGGGATTTGGACAGGTCTTTGCCGTGTTTGGGAAGACGTATGTTTAGGCGCCATTCATCTGCACTGCTGTAAAAGTGCTGAGGCTGCCCGCCCTCCTCACAGAGATCAATGCAAGATAGTCTCCTCTTACACATATTACAGGCTTGAATGGAAGAAAGAGGATCTCTTTTGCCGGAAATGAAGAAAGATGACCCCACACACCTGGAAAACCAATTCCCCTCCTGCATGGTTAAGGGAGAAATCAATTCTTCTGCCAGTAATTTAGCCGTGATGCATTGCTCACGGTTTAAGTGATTGATTGCCAATTATCAGGTTATTGTAGGGCTATTAGTAATCAAGCAGTGATGTCCATGTAACACAGCGCCTGCTTGCATGGTCCGCCACATGGCCGGGCTGGACAGTAACGTCCGCTGTGGAGCGCACGGCGAAAGATGGGATCAGGAAAATCTTCAACAACAACAGCTGGAAGCTAATCGTTAACCTCCCAGTCTGATTTTCAGCCAAGGTCTTGTATATATAGACACTGTGTAGCATGCCATGGGGTTGGATGTAGTATGAGCTTGTCTTGGCAATGTATCAACCCAGTAAAATACCTTATGGCATAGCACACACGGGGTTTGTACTGAAGATTACAAGCTGGCTATCTGGACAGATTTGTTTAATCCACTTACACCGGGAAGGATCCCTACTCTTTTCAGTAAGTGTGGTAGTTTCTTGTACTTGCTGAAAGTGTGGCTCTGCTCAAAGTCAAGAACTCCATTTAATCTCCTATATCTGAGGGATGTACCTAACCCATGCTAGGCAGTGACTCAATGTTAAGTGCCTTTCCCAAGGGCAGGACGTTAAAACATGTCATGGGATTCAAACCCAGGGCCCCTAGTCTTTGAGATAAACACCCTATGCAACTCAACATTTGCATTATTGTAAATAGTCAAAACCTGCCAGTGTTTTTAGCGATACATTACATAAATATGACAGCCAGGCCTAAAGAGTTGTTTATGATTCACATTATATATGTATAGAGGCTGTGAAGTGACGAAGTAGATTGATGTTTCAAAGTACAATTGTGTAATGGTTGCAAAAGTGGAAGGAGTCATACTGCATAGCAATATGGGCCCAGTGCACACATGTAGCTAACTCAGTATTACATGACTACATGTATATAGGCCCTGCATAAACTAAGACTTAGTAGTATATAGGCCCTTCATAATCATAGCTAAGCACAACCATATAGTATATAAGCTTAGCGCTGCATAGGTAACTGAGTACCATGTTATTCCAGCATAGCTACCACAATTAGTATATGGGCCCAGTGCAGTTAACTCAGTAGAAGTATATAAACCCTGCATAGCTAACTGAGCACAACTGTACTGTGTAGTATATAAGAAACCCTGCATAGGTAACTTAGTACCATAGAAACCCTGCATAGTTATCACAATAGGATATGGGCCTAGTACAGCTAACTCAGTAGTATATAAACCCTGCATAGCTGATAAAGTCAGTAATATGTAGGCCCTGCATAGCATCCTCAGTAGTACAATATTTATTATAAGCTCTGTTTGGAAGGGGAGGGGGGGGGGGAGAAGTACTGTGGTAAAGACCTTGGGGAAGATGCAGCCCAGGATGGCCATAGCGCTGGTAGCCGAGATGTCATTGGTCAATTTTGGGGGTGAATAGTTCTTGGTTCAAGAGGGCAACGAGTAAATGGTAATGGGCGATTGGTAGTCATTGGATGGAATTGAACAACTAGTCCGGGCAATGCAACTTAGTCTAGGCGCTGGCGACTGGCCAGGGTGGGGGCAAGTGGAAAATGAAGACATCAATGAGGGCACGAGGCAATTTTGAGTGAATGAGTGGCAATTCAATGAGGGACAAAGGGAGTTAATACGGATATAGTTCATGAGCAAGTTTGATGTGGGGACATGGGACTGAGAAATCATTTGTCAATAAAGAGAGACATGAAGTGGTGAGTGGCTAAAGTTATATATAAGTGGATGTGAAGGGAGGGGGGCAGGAGCATGCTGTCCAGGTGAATTGCCTGCAATAAAGAGTACTGCAAATCTCAAAACATTTGAAATGGTTTTACTTTTGTAGTGATTTAGAATTTCTTGATACTGTGATTATGTCTCCTTTGTATGACTACTGTACTACTGTAACAGTAACAGAGTTGTTTGCAAACACCTTCAAAACCTACGTGTAGTGCTCGGGAGTAAATAGGTTTATTTTCAGCAATATCTCTGCGTCATGTCATCTTGATGTAATGGTTTATTCTTTTATTCTAAAAAATACACAGCATTGCAGTGCACAGAGCTCATGCACTGAATTGGACTGGTATACAAATATTCTTATATTCGATTATGAATCCAATGATAGCCTTACCGGTATATGTTCATCTGGGGTTCCACAAGGATGAATCCTTGACCCACTGTACAATGTACTTTATGCAATTTTGCACTGTATGCTGGACAACACTTAGATATTCAAATTAGGTCATATTATTAACCTTTAAAAGTCTGCAAACCTGCATCAACTAAATATTGCAAGACTACGTATGAAGGAAGTTACATGTCAGTATACACCTCCCAGCAACAACTTAAAGTTATTAAACCCTTCAAGTTGGTAACAGTAGTATGTCAATATTTACAACTGCTAGTAACTTCAATTGACATTCATCTACCAAGTAATATATTATATGCATCCATTACTTTGAAAAACTGTGTGTTCGGGAAATATGAATGCACAGTTTAGATATGCAGGAGTGCATTATACATGGGGACATTGCATTGGAGATCTCTTTATGCACATTTTTTCAGTGACATATGTGACCAGGCAGAAGTATGTTATATGTATATGTAGTAGATGTTAGCTCCGAGTTCACATTGACAGTATATCAAATGAAAGAAAGACCACTGGCATAAATTCAGAATATGCTGCTTAAAGCTTGCCCTAGTAACCTCCACAGCAAGGCACTCTATAATCACTCAGAACATACTTGTGATATACAGTGTGTGGGGGGGGGGGGGTGTCTTTACCCATTGAAATTTATGAGATAACTGAAGAGGCTAGAAAGGGTAATTCTTGGGGCTTGTGCAGTGATATCTAGTGAGTTTGTCCATCAACACATTGTTGGTAACCCTGGAGTCAGAGCAAAGTCATACTTCAGCATGTCTGTTGGTTAGACACCCACACTTAGCCTGAAAAGAATGATCAATGACTCATCTTTTGATAGGGCTGTTATGGACTGTGTCTGTTTCTTACTAAATTCAAATCCTTTAAAAAAATGCATGAAATATTACTCCAGAGGTTTGAAAGTTCATGTCTTGAATCCCCCTAGAAAGCAAGCTCCATAGTCCCCCAAACGTAGAGAACGTCATGTACAGCAAATGTTGTTGTTTTTTATTTTTTTGATTTAATTCTATTTGAACTTAAAGACAAAAATAGATACATGACAATGAAATATGAAAGAACATATATAACAGTGCTGTCGGAAACATCTACAAAACGTACTCTGTTGATTGAGTAACTCTTGTGTAGAGAATCTCTTTACCTGGATGTCTAACCCCCATTGACGAACATTTCTTTGTGATGACATTATAACATCATCTGTAAATAACTTGCCGAAGACTTCTACCCTGGCTGCTTTGAGGCACCCGATATATAACTCTCTCTAAGCTTAAGTGGTCACCAGGATACCTGCACAGCAGTGCTGTGGAATGACAAGGACATACATGTACAGTGGACATGACCAATTACTACCTCCTGTAGATGTTGCATTGTGAAATGGAGGTATTGTGTCTGTGTGTCTGTTTCTACTTATATTGAGCAGCAATAACCTTAGAAGCTAAATAAATTGTGATGATATTTGGGAGGTCTTGGAAAGTCAAAGATAAAGGTTGATTACACACCGCCTGGCAGCTGTCCATGGTACTGCAGCAGAATTTCCATGTGTTGTATATTTTGTTCTGGTTCCTCGCGTAACAAATGAGTCAGCTGCGTGGTGGGGAAATACTGGCCAGGTGCCAGACACCCAACTAACTAGGATGCTGTGAAAATTATATATCAACAATAAACTGTTATCCATTAGGGCTCACTTCCTCAGTCATTTGTAGTGAATTGCATGGCACGCGGCTTGCATATTTGTATACCAGTTGATATTTCAAGCATGAGTCATGACTAACTGTAAATGCAGAAACTTTCGTTGTGGTTTAATGTTTGCAGTTTTCATGGTGGCCATTTCACCGCAAACTTAAAACCACCTCAAACATTTTTTTACGGCAGTAAGAGACTACAGTGCATGGTGTTACCACGAACTTAAAACCAACGCGAAAAGTCCCTTTTCCCGCTACCGCGAAATTAAATCACTGCAAACTTAAATGCATTTACAGTACTTTTCAACAGAGGTTAGGCTTCGGCTGTTTTTTAAAAAGTTTTTATGCATTTTTGACAGGTTCTATATTGTACTGTTTGTACCATTTTCTTTCTGTCTTGAAGCCACGAGACATAAAGAAAACAGTGAGAAATAGAAAGTCCAATAAAAATGCATAAAAACTTTTTTTAAATACATAAACACAGCTGGAGCCTAACTTCTGCTTGAAGAGTAATGATTTACTGTGTCACAAAAACTCATAATCATATTTAGGAATTGTCAGTATCGTACACCCCTGTTTATTGTACTAATGGTAATAACACTATGGTTGCTTTATCATTATATTACTTACTCAATGCATTCATTGCAAACTGTGACACTGTTAACCCAGTCATCTATTTTTGAGCAAAGGTTTGCGTAGATGAGCAAACAAGTTAACACAGCTGTTTATAAAATACTAACAGTCACAAACCATAACTTAAATATGCTAGTCAATGAACTTCAGATCATAATGCCCATATGTTATCACATACATAGCTGTTAATAAGACATGATCTTCTTGCATATGATCAATTTTATATTCGATATAAAATGTCATAAGAGAAGAGCCAGAAATCAATGTAACTCAAGGTACACAAAGGACAATTTTTTTTTCTTGTTAAAATTTGCACAATGAAAGATGGCCTATAGCATTACAAAGCATAATGGTTGACAAAAGAGCACATTCTAGTTCATCAGACACCTTAACAGTTATCTATGCAAAATCACTATTCAAACTGACCAATGCACTATTCCAAATTCTAACAAACAAGCTATCACAGATTTTTATTGCCTATTAAACTTTACCTTCAATTTTGCAATAGAGGGGGAGACACAACATGTTGTCTCCCCAAAATAAACAAAATATACAAGTAGTTAGAGACAAAATTGTATTAACAGTAACAAACGCAATCAAAATTCAAAACACAGGTATGTGCATTGTTTTGTACTAAACAGGTGTGTGTCCACCTGTATTCACAAGATTCACCATACCCAACAGGTGCATGATGCAGGTGCTGCGTGTTTGTGCGAAGTTGTCCGCCGACACTTTATGAGGATGATTCCGCACCGATCCCTGCATAATCCGCTGTCCTTTGAGGGTTCACCCGATCTTTCGACCTGCTCAAGTACTGTGCGGTGCCAATATACTGCAGACATGTAGTCCCGGCCTGAGGCACAAACAGATTAATGCTTTGTTTCTGGAATCCAGGCCATATGATTTCAACCTTCCTACTTACATATTGTTTTATCACTTTGTTGCATAGTGGGTACCAGTTTCACAGCTTTAACCTGAAAAGGCACAGGAAATATAATGGTACATTAATGAAGTCATGCATTTTAGGAAGTTGTTTTATTTACGGGCTGAATACATTTTGTTTAAAAGTAAAACAGGACGTTATCCAAGCTGTTTACATTAGATAAGCCACATGCCACTCTCTAGATATTGTAGAAGATTGCACACTTGATAAAGCTAATATTGGTAATATTAGAGGGTCGATGGGGTTTCCGATGAACATGCGAGTGCATTGAGGATGCCTTCTATAATTTCTGTCGGGCCGGGGCACTGGAGCGTAGCTGCCAGGCGTTATGAAAAAGAAGTGAAGTGAACAGCAATGTGGAAATTGAGCATCGCCTGGCCAATAAATGTCAAAGTGTTGGGCGTCTCCACGGGGCATGCTGATGAGCCGGGCTGGTTCGTCTCCTGCCGGCGGGTACGTGTGCACACATCGCCGCCTCTCTTCGGGTGCCGTCCGCGTCTTAAATTCTCAAACAATTAACTGCTTTGGGTATAAATGCTTGTCACTGTGAATAAGAAGTTACAGAAAGTACAGAAATTTGCGTACGTTGAACTACAAACTTTAATTATACAAAAGATACAAAATTTATATTTAAAGGTACAATTTGAATATAAAGTTTATTGATTAGAGAGAGATAGAAAAAAAGAGAGATAGTTTACGGCGCCTTCTTCGTTATTTTTGGGGTTGGATGCTAGCTACCCCCGACGGTTATCTTAAAATTTTATTTCGTGTAGGTTTGTGGAAAGAAGTTTTGGGCGGATTTAGCGATTTGTAGCGTTCTTCCCTTTGCCTCGGGCTCCCTTTTATCACCCTTCTCCACTCTCAAGAAAAAATCCCGGGTGTATTGGAGTCTTAGAAAATGTTAGGAAAAGACCTTGTTGTCTTGTTTCCTGTCTTCCATGGTATATGGGACAAGATCCGGTCATCCCGAGGGCTTGGCGCCCCGCAGAGTTGTCGATTTCTGTTGGTCCGAAAAGAAACCGTGTCAATAAAGTCTCGTGCATAAGTGATGTCTAGTTACGAAGTAATGGAGGGGTCCCCCGGAGAGAGTGTGGCGGTTCCGGAAGGAGGTTCAGGGAACCGTGAAATTGTGTTATGAATGAAGTGAGGAAGTAGCCCGTAGAAAAGTGGACGCAGCCCCCCGACGCCAAATCGCCATATTCCAGCTGTCTTAACCACCGTGCTCCCCAGTGATGGATGGATGGAAAAATCACTTGAGGCTGGCCACTGGCTGTAACAGTAACGTATGGTGGCTTTTACCAGTCAGTAACAGGCCACAGAGGAATTAACGCTAAATCAAGTGTCGTTTGTCGGGGCGTGGCCCGAAGGTAGCGCCGTCCACGGTGCTGACTTTTGTACTGCTTTGCAAACTCTGCTATTCCCCCTCTCCCGTTTGGTACACCCGCATTCTTTTCTAATATTCATCATATTCAGTATGATATGATATTTCAACCGACACGTAAGAAATTATACCATCTCCTTAATTCTTAGCCGTTCGATTCACTGTGGGCCTGTTGCCCGGAGTGGAAACCGCGAACTCCCACCGTCCATATATTACCGTCCATTGACATTATAATAACTCCAGGGCATGACAGGATGAAAAATGGATTATAAATGCCACCACCCCTTACGACTTGATTTATCATAATTTTAATTGCACTTCAACTTTTACAACTAACGATCTGTAATGCGTTATTAATGGACTACCTGTAGCCCGGCCTGCGCTCAATAAGCTTGCCCAGTGCTGAGCGCAGAAGGCGTTTGGTGCAGCTCGGCGGAGGCGGGTTCACTCTGACAACGCGGGGGCGCTTCACCATTGACTCACCCACAGCCGATACCTCTACATACACTCTTGTGTAGCAGCTAGCGGCGACAGCGGGTACTTTGGCGGGCGCTGATCGGGTGCCAAGAAGGTTTCTATTTTGCAGGCCACAAAAACCCGCTGGGTTATCACACAGCACAGCGCCGGCGCCCAATCCCGAATTTGCTGCTATTTCGCAGGGTCGGCTTCCCGACCTGACGTCCCCAGGGGAGCGACCCCAGAGGGCGACACTACCAGCGGGGATTTCAACCGGACTGCCGGCAACTCCCTCCTCGGATCGTCTCGGGATTGTTTCTGCATCAGACGATAATTGAATACCGAATTACCTCATCTTCTCGAAGTGTTACGCTAGAAAAGTGAGTAAGAGAGATAGAGGGGTGTTTTGCTTTGCGACGCTGTAGCTGTGGAGGTGTAAAGCAAAAAATCACGTCCTCTTCACGTTGTGCACCGTGTACACTGTACTGACGTATACCCTTCTTTCCTTCCTGGGCCCATTGGCGTATCTTGGCACGCTAGGTGACGGCACGTATACACCGGAGGCGACTCACACGCCAAGGTAACGGCCTACTCCAGACGGGAGGCATCACCACAAGGGACCCCAGGCACGGACGCACATACTAGCTCTGCACAGAGCCTGGTGTGATTATTCACAACACATCTCTTCCCCGAGACCTAACCAACGTTGTACTGACACCCCGGCTCTAAGGCTCTAACGAACAGCCACAGGAACACATCTTCACTGTGGGATTTTTACAGCAGCCTGCTATCTGCGATCGGCTTCCCGGGGACTCGCTATGCCAATCACCTGCCATCGTGAGTGTTTCTTGTTGGGCTTTCGTCACATTCACGGATAGCAACTGCATGATTTGTGGGTGTGAGAAACGGTAAAGGTAAGTGCGTTTTTTTTACCATCTTCAATGCAGAAGGAGTAATGATAAAACAAGGGCTTGTATATGCGATATCGTTTGTATAATGTATATATTCACTGTGATGATATATATACACATGTATTCACCATGAGCCCCCCACCCCCATCTAGTAGTAATGCAAGCGGTATAAGCTGTGTTTATGTCCAATGTTACAAATCCCAGACCTTTTCATGTATAGCAGGAGTCTTGCCGCAGGGTAAGTAGTTGCTGTGCTTCTTGGGGAAATTCATTCCCCCTTGACAGTTTTTCTGCATATTTTGTGTGTGCAATGAGTGGTTGGTTCTCTCGCAACTTGTAATATGTCGATTATCAAGCAACAGTAATTGTCACGTTCCATTCCTGCATTTTCCCTTCACGCTGCAAGGAGTAAGTCGCCGAAGCGTAAGTCCATCCCGGCAGTGTGATGGCACTCCCCATTGTTGTGTATGAATTTTAACCGCGCCTGCTAGAGCCAACTGCCGTGATAGGCCCTCATCAAATTTTTACATGTATACACCACACGAATTTCGTGCAGTCACCATCCGTGCATAGATCGCCTGTGCGCTACTAACACGGCTGCCGTCTCATATTTTACGATCACGCAAAATAAGAAAAACCAGCGCTGCCGCATTCATGTTGTACCTCCGTGCCTTATATTGAGATTGTATCTCCCTACACGTTCGCAACAGTGCGGGAAAAGCGTGGTAATTTGCACGACATAATTTGTTGCTGTCACCGACTGCTGGTGTAAACTTCCTTTATCAACTGTAACAGGCGTCAACTATTACCACATATTTTCTTTTTTTCCCTTCCGGTCCTTGAATCGCTGTCCCAAATAACGGTCTCCAGGAGTGAAAACATCAGGTAAAGTGATTTGATAAGGCACATATTTTTGTCAGTGATGTTGTGTGATGTTTTTTTTATGGGCAGTCAGTGCGCCATTCTCCCAGCTGATTCGGCATGACGCCCGCTCCATTTTGTCGTATCAGGTGCCCTCATCGAGGCGTAAAGACTATCGATCCGTGGCGCACGGGCCCCTGGGCCGGCTGGCGTTTAGAGCATCGCCAGCAGGTTGACGAATTACGCAAAAATAAAGTTATCGGGTTGTCCTAGATCACCAAAATGTCCCATGAAGCCTTGCTGCACGCTGATTGACAGCGAGATGGAACGGTTGAAGATGTCCTGAATTGGCCACATTTGCGGAGTAAAAGTTGCTCGCCAGGGACCTGTAATTGCCTAGCAAAACGCCATTACGTCTGCCCTTGGGGACCATTTTATTAACATAATTCACAATTTTCTGTCTGACCATCGACGCCTTTGCCCGCTTGCAAATCACTAACATCATTACTATTTCACGCCTTTTTGATACTCATGTTCACACTGACCTTTGACCCCTATGAACAGGCCCGAAAAATACGGACCAATCAGATTGCAGATAGTTGATCGTCTCTCCAGTGATAGCCAAAGGTAGGTGACGAAAACCATCACTCTATGAAGCTAGCTAAGTGAATCCATAGGGAGCAGGCGAAGAAGATAAACAAATCTCTAAATCCAATGCCCCCGAACACCTGTACCCACAGTGTTTTATGTTCCTCCTAATGCCTTAGAGAGGTAGTTTGAGAGAGTGCGTGCTATCGCACCTTCAGTAGGAAAGGAGGCCTACGTGCCAAAGTTTCCGGGACTCGGGGGCATTTCTTTACCACCCCCGCAAGATAACATCAACTCCTGAGCGCTATTCAAAGAACAGGAGCCGATCGTTAGCATCAGTCGTGTATTCATTCTATCTTATGGTTTGGCTCCTCATTGGGCTATCCATAATTGGCATCATATCATTTAGATATAACTATTTTCAGTTCGTAGACTTAGTTAAAAATCTGGTGAAACACAGTTTTGTACTGTCACTAACGAACGATAGTGGAGGCTACCTGGAACGTCAGGTTGTATAAAAATCTAGTTGCTTGAGTTACTGTTACCTTGCGTAGTATCTATAATACCCCTTATCGCTTTGTTGAAACTACCAGTAGCAGGGACGTAAAGATAACTTCATGTGAAGTAACGGAATTTTCGTTTGGCCTTGAAGATAGGTTAACAGTCATTGACATTAATGGTAACGGATGTCGCAGATTTTCTGTTGTAATCCTACTTAAGATTGTTGTGTCGTTCCTACTCTGCTAATGAGCACCTCTGGGATCACAATTACTTTTGATAATTAGAAGCTGTGATCAGGGTGACGCAATGCAGTACACCAGACTTTTGATATTGATAGCTTTTATACGCCTCCACAGTGAGTTCACTGACTTTTGTAACTTGTACCTCCCCTTGGTGCTGAAACTATAGCATAACTCAGCAAGGGTAGTGTTATTTCCACTCGTTAGCTTCCTTTGGCATTTAGCAATGGTTTTTTCTTTATCTTAGATGTTCCAAATGTCCTCAAACATATCTATTTCACGATATTAATAACAGACGCGTATGGTAAGGAAACAGTGACTTCTGCAACTTGTCTCTTTCCATGGTGCTGATACTATAGCATCGGTCAACAGGGGTGGTTTATTTCCACATGTCCCACTTGTGGCAAGGATACTGTGATTTTTGCAACTTGTTCTTTCCATGGTACTGAAACTACAGCAGTAAGCAGGGCTAGTTAACTTCCAATTGTTAGCTTCCTTCGGCATTTAGCAATGATTTTGATTTATCTTACATTTTGAAATGCCACTAAAAAACTATTCCATGATATTGGTAATAGTTATGCGCCTGTGGCAAGGACTCGTTGACTTTTGCAACTTGTCCCTTTCCATGTTGCTGAAACTACATCATCAGTAAGCAGGACTAGTTCACTTCCACCTGGTAGCTTTCTTCGGGCATTTAGCAAACGCGTCAGTGCTAGTGGTAATGGTGCTTTTACCGACTAACTCCATAACTACGTCTGGCTAGAATTCGCCTACATCTTCTATTGTCGAGATCAGTAACATGCATAGAGTCATGCGGTTGTCCATTTGGTTCTCTTGTGCGACCACGGGCTATTTGTCGCAAGGATTACTCCTTTTAGCACCATACATGTGATGGGAGAACGATATAATGTCGTTCTGTGTCGGGACTGACGTAACTCCTCAGTCATCAGTATGGGCATGACATCGTGGCGTCTGCGGTAGTTTGCAATTATGATTGCTTTGTAAGAGGAACTGACTGTCACATTGAGATTAATGATCACTCGTCATACTAGCTTATCCAAGTGGCACGGAAAAATGTTTGCCTTTCCATTAGGCCTGTATCATTCGTCCGGTCGGGGATAGAATACCTAATGTAGTCTCCAAAGTATTGGTGAGACTTTCATAGTATGACTCATAGTCAGATGATGGTAGTTTATTGCTTTGTTTAAGACTGAGTCTTACTCAATGTAATCATCATATTTGTATTTATGATACAGTAGAACACAGTGGAAACTGAACTTTGCTGATGCTACAACTCGGCAGACGAAGGCTAAAGCGTAGTAGTATTTGTATTTATGTTTCTGCGGACAAGACCTCTTACATTTTGCATTTTGTATCCTTAATGAAGGAATATGAACAGAATTTCAAATATGAAGTAAATGATACTTCATTTTGGCGTTGGCAATGAACTGTTACCTCATCAATGTATTCAATGACCGACATCTGACACCCTGTAACCAAATGGCACCCCCCTCCCCATGCCCCAACGGGCACTGACACACAACCAGCCCTCCTGGCGAGCTGGCCCACCACGCCTGACCGCGTCATTGCATGATTCTATCTGGCCCGCGAAATAAGGGCGGCGTTAGTCCTGCCTGGCTGGAGCTCCTAAGTTCCGTTACATTTTGGAAACCTGGTGTATAGGACAAGTGGCTGGAGGAACGGGAAGTTTCTATATACACACTATGCCTCCTCAGCCTTAGACGTACGTCCCAATGTGGTGTGCCATCGGGACATGCGTGCTTCGATAGTTGATATTACATTGGTTGATTTATCTACATAGAGTCTATTCGCCTCGTAGGATTATAAAACAACTCCTCATTTTGTACCTTTTTCAATGTTTGAGTTTTATCTGCCATATGTCTTGACACAGAGCCAGGACATGATAGAGACATTGATTTTTATCATTTTGGTTGTCATGCGTCGTTTTTATCCTGCTTTGTTCCGAGAGTACTGCCCTCAGAAGTGTACTTTTGTTTAGTACTTTATCAGTGTAGTTCAGTAAATGTGCCTTATTTTCCATTTTTCGCCTTTGACATACTCATAGTCTGTACAGTTATATCGTTACAGCATACTTTGAACTTTATTCTGTGAACAATAAAAGGGCCTCTTGATGGATGTTTGGTAGATTTTTACCAGTTTTATTCAGCCTGCATCTCCGATGGAATTGAGATGCATGACGGGGAAGGTTTGCCCTGCAGCGTCTGTGATTTAGAGGTTTTGGGTCATCTAACCCAAATTAAACAAAATTGGCGACTTTTGATCCGTGTTACACATGGAATGGAATAAATGCCAGAATGGTCTCATTGCTTGGGGCTATGTAGGAAAGTATCTTTGTACCAAAGATCCAGTCTACTAGCTACAACGAGGTTGTAAAATGTGGGAAAACATAAAACTTTTGATCGTGATAGACTTCTGAATAGGCGGGAGGTCGTTAGAAAGGCCGTTATACTTCAAACCACATGATTTACCGTTCGTCATTGGGACGTGTTTCTAACGAATTCTAAATCTCCTAGACGACATTGGCATGGTGTAATGTCTGATGTTGAGGTTTGGTTAACTTTGTATTCCTGAAACCACTTGGAGCAATACTTTGTAAAGTTTGGGTTAGCTTTGTATCCTCGTGACTTTACGAAGAAATGTACCGTTTCTTTGATCCTGACTCAAAAACAAAAAGTACAATATATTTACATGCTATTTCCTTTAACAAAGTAAAACACTAACAAGCTTTCAATCAGTCATCTGATCCCTTTCAACTTGAGATGACCCGAATCTTATGTCAACTGACCTGAACGGAATTATGACGTCAGCAATGGGTGAAAGGTGCCCGGCAGTCGGTATCGGCCCCCGTCTCCAACAGTATCTGTATTATTTTCGTACCCTTTTTATCAAAATTGAAGATCAGTAACGGTTATGACAAAATTTTCTTTCCTTTCACCTTCGCATGCCCCATATATAGGACAGACATATATAGGACATGTAGTTATTCCACCTTTTGTTCAAAAGCATTAACACATGTTTACACGAACAGGCTTGTCACGGCATAGTATACCAGTCATCGGTAGGTTATCTGCCAGGCTTTTAAGATAAACTCCTATGTTTGCCATAGGTCCCAGGAGACAGACATATGCGTGAATCACACCCCTACATATCGAACATACAATTTTTATAAAGTGTTTTCCGCTGCATTTATGACAGTTTGCTCATTGGTCGGGCCTGCTGATGAGTAATCTGTGTTATTGGATCACCAACTTATGGTTGGCTTTACGTGCTTTGGAGTTCAGACCTACGTTTGGCCGAATACCAAGGCAGAAAACTTAACCCTCTATCTGTCTGTTGTAAACTTGAGATAAGAACGTTAACGTTTCGTGCTGTAAAATTTAAAGTGAGATAGATACCGATTAATAGAACATTCGAACATTCAACAAGAAAGTTTTTCTTTTCGAGGAAAAAAGTATAATCAGGAAGTTTTTGGCTCCCTTTGTTACCTCCGGGAAGGGGTCAGTGACCTCCAACAGGGGTACCGTGTTTGTGTTAGTGTGTTAGAAGCTATAGCTGAGTATCGCGTAGATGTATTTGTTTGAATGCTTGTTGATAGGTATTGAGGTATCAAGGAAACATGGAGATTCATCGTAGCATTTTTTAAAGAATTTTGTTGGAGACTTTATTAATAGAACGACACCCCAATTTTAAAAGTAGTGTGGTACACAAGCTGTCGTTTACCTTAGGCTTTGGTTTGCTACAATGCCATAGTTACCTAATGTTGATGTAAAGAACTACCTGGAGATGAATGGAAGCAGGCTTTGAAGAAATTCTTACTTCTGGTAAAGATGTATCAAACACACTGCAACACCGTAATTACGGAGGTTTGTGTCCTACGGACTCTTGTTCTAAGTGCAACGATATTCCACCATTTGTTTAGCTCTTCAGATAATACATGTTATTGGTCTGTGGCAGTTTTGAAATGGCGATTGAAATCCATGTTGGACGTCTACAGAGAGCAAAAACGCTTTACGAGAGTTGGAGACCGTCTTGCCTTAGGTGTGCTATAAATAGAATGGGTTTTAATGGGAAATCTAAAGCTTCTGTAACCACAGGAATGAGATACGGTCTGAGAGAGATTCTTGTACTTTGAAATAACCTCCCCGGGCGTTCCAACCGGCCCAGTGGACAGAGTAATGTTCGACTGTCCCAAGGGTAAAAGTCAGGTCTGAGAAACTTTTATCTTCGCATGTTGACGCAGCGCCCGTGAGTTATTTCTTGCGTTCTAGTTATCTTATTATTTTCGTCTGGCTAAGGGTGCGGTCACATGGGTCATCGTTCGTTGTACGATCGCTAACTTTGGGCATTTTCGATGACAAAAAATGTATGTCACCTACAAAGTTCAACGGTCGTGGTACTCGAAATGCTGTTTTGGTTGGTTCTGTCACGGCCTGCTTGAAAATCCTACGGCATCAAAACCGTACGACGATCGCACGAGCTATGTGACCACGCCCAAACGCAATTAGTCCATCTCACGACGTGGTCACATTTGTCGTAGGTCGTCGTACGATGTTGATGCCGTGGAATTTTCTAGCAGGCTGTGACAGAACCAGCCAACGAAAGGATTTAAGTCCGCCTCTTTCCGTAACAAGACAACAAAATTTTGTAGGGCATACATGTATGCACCAAGAGGGCCCGTGCATTTTGCGATTGCACGACGATCGTACGATGTATGTGAGCGGGATTTTGCTCTTGTGGATTTATATAAGGGCAGATCATCAGGCTCGTCTCACATTAGTGTCAACACCCTGTGGAAAGTCGGCCATCACATGACCGTGGAGTCATATGACACAGATCATCCGTTCGCAACTAGGCCTCTTATCTTTCTACGTAAATCCCCTCGTATCCCCATCACATGATTTACAGCTAAACAGGAGCAGGAGACATTGCACATACTTGCCCTGAAGATGTTTCTGTCTGTTTAAGTCATCGAAGTTAGTTTTTGAATTATGACAATAATGTAACCTCTCTTGGATCTATAGAAACGTAGGTCAGCAAACCGAGATACAAAATATGTACTGGCAGCTAACGCAGTACCAATAGATGAATGGTTTTCATTTTAGTTTCTCTGTATTTCCTGTACTTGAGTTGGAAGTGATTTTCTTTGAAAGCACTGCCCCTACCAGCTTATAAAAAACATGGATTTTATCTCAAACAGAACTCTGGCTATTTTGCAGCGGGCTTATTTCTTTCTCCTTGACAGGCCGTGAACGTTCTAGGCAAATTCAGGAAAACGTTAATGAAAAAAAAATCCTTAAAAGCTGTTAGAATAGATTCATGGAACGTTTGCGTGACCTTTTCTTTTGCTGCAGCAGCCGTTGATTTATTGGTAAAGTTGCCTCAGCAAGCTCTACAAACTTTCTTACCAAACTCTGCACCTTATGGTTATTGTTCGATGTTGTCAGTACTGTTGATAGCTAAAATGAATGTATTTAAGCATGAACGGTATGCAGAACCAGTAGCAACTTTGTTCTATACTGTTTGCATACTTAATTGACAGACCAACGGACAGGCTGCAACTACAACATTTGATCTGATGTCCTTAAATAAGCGAAATATATTTCGTTAGCATGCTTTATATCAATGCAAAACGTAACAACTAGGAGGCCCAAGCTAATATCACAAGAGCTATCTGTTACGTAAAAGTCGTAACAATAGCTTGCACAGAACGCAGGATATTAACACCGGACGCTTTGCTGCAGTATGAAGGAAAGCCGGCCCCAAATCTAACTATTTGTTTGACAGGACATGACCTAACTTTACCAAGTTTCATGACAATCCTTTTATACGTGTAGCTCTTGAGATATTTTGCGAAACCACAAACATACATACATACATACAAACGCTACCAAAACACAACCTTCTTGGCGATGGTAAAATCATAATATTAGTCAATGATGTAACGAAATGTGTTACATATGATTAAAGCGTTTAGGAGGTGAATATTCAGCTCATCTGCAGCCTGAGCGAACATCAGTATACATGCATTCATCACACGCGTACCAAAGTGCAGGAAGTGACATGACTGAGATTACTCTAGCTTATAAATCGATGATTGCTTCAGGGTGGCATGGCCACATGAGGCGAGCTCCAAACTCCCATGCAGTTGTTTGTCTTCTCAAGCTGCGTCACCTGTAATGTTGAATTTCAAGGTAGAGACTCCGATAGAATTAGAAACTTTGAACAGGGTAGTCTTAGGTTGTTTAAAGCTATCTAATGAGATTAATACCAAAGTGCTTGATGGTAACGAGTTCTAGGGAAATTCCCTGGTACTTGAAGGCATGAGTATTTCTAGTTTTTCTTCGGAGCTGGTGTTAGATTCTCTTACTATAGTACTAGTACATCAACCAGTTTTTTTAATCATTTTGTACACCAGGCATAGCCTGAGCATTTTCTTTGCTCAGGCTATGTCTATCAGACTACCTTAAAGTTTGCTTTTGCCTGTCCTTAGTATGCGGTGCTTTTAAATAGGTTTCTAACTTTAGTGTAGTGCCACATTGTCCTCGTCTGTCTCAAAAGCACATAAAGATAAGAATATCCAAATAAGCCCGAGCAAAGTTTGTATATTGGTGCAAACACGCAGCCTAGGCCTGTACAGCCAATATCTTAAACATATTTCTTCTCCTGGCCTTGGATGTCAGCCACCCAGTGTTATGTAGTAAGTAATTCCTATTTTGCATGCTCAGCGAGTCACCACCAGGCTTGTAATTCTCTATTGAACTTGATAAGCTTGACACCGCCAGCAATGTATGGGTATTGCCGTTACATAGGCTTAACGGTATCACCAAGTTGATAGCCTTCATAAAAACATTTGGCTTTAAAAGTGAGCTTTCTTAATGCACCACCAGGGACCCAACAGCTGATGCTTGTTCTACCAGGTAGCGGGAATAGGGCAGCCTGAGTGTGTAACTTCTGTCAGGGGTGTTTTTACGCCTCACGACTGTTTTTCAAAGCATTTATATCTGTCCCTATCCGTTAACAGTTATCAGGTCGATAAGTCACAATTGTTTTATAGAAGATTGACGTTTCTGTGACCGTCTGTAACCTTCCACAGGGCAATTTGACCGGTTCTGTTACGCAATACATGTAGGTGTCACTGTTAACAGATGCGGTCCCAAATGCTGTATTTACCTTTATCTGCCGGTTTAGTGCAAATGGTATGTATGAACCCAGCGTGACATTGCAAACGGCCGGGGTAAGCAATTCCACTAGAGATGCTATCGTCAGCAGAAAACGCAGAGTGCAAACAAGCTTAAAGGTCAAACTGGGTAACTTTACGAGTCAGGGGCCCACAATAAATCTTAAAGTCTTTTAGAAAGCTTGCAACTTTTGAGAACTATTTATAGGTTTCTATCTGTACTCCGTACTGGAGTCGTTTTTCTTACTTGTGATAAAATGTAATGGATCTATCGAATTATTCCTGCGTTTTAGCAAGAGATATTCCCACACATTTTGTATGTTGCTTGACGTAACATTAGTACAGTTCTTGTTCCTGATGGCGTTGATTGGCAGAGTGGTTAGGCTACCTGACACAATATCAAGAGCTCACTGGTTCAATACTGGCGTTAATGGCTAAACGTTGTGTCCTTTGGAAAGGCCCCTCACACGACTTCCATCACTAGCACTTAACCCACTTGTGAGAATGTGCACTTGACTTCGGTTGGGAGGTAAAAGACAGTTAAAGCTAAAGCTAAAGTTGCCGTACATCACATTGTGATGCGTAGGTCCGGCACCCATCTCCGTTTTAAAGCCCTGGGGTCACACATATAGGTCACTACAGCAGGGGGCTAGTCCACTCGTATTGAAGTGTGTTTATCTTCCATAGTCTTCCACTTAGTAGAAAAAGAAGTATGTACCATTTTAGAGTCTTTGGTATGACAGTAGAAGGAGAAGTTTGGGCTTCACTATCCAATACCGTGCGATAGGCACAGTAGATAACAACCAATTGCCAATACGGCCCCAGAAAAGCTATGGGACTGTAACTTCTTCTTTTATTTTTTACAGGTAGTATACCTGAAAAAAACTACGTGTAGTGCATTTTACCGTGTAGTTCTTACCTGATACATATCGCGATGTCCGGTAGTGGTCAGTATCCTGATGTGTTATCTCTTGGACAGGTCTAGATGAAGATTAAAGGTTCGTTGACCTTCAAATCTAATTATCAGAGGCCACAGCGATGTGTCGGACATAAATCAGACGTCCATTAGTACTTTTCTGTCCATACTGTTCAATACATAGGAAATGACACATAGGTTGCATCCACAAACAATACATACCATTATTTTGTATTTACCAGATCTTAAATGACAGAAATAACCGCAATCTATGTATTTCTTTACCAGTATTAATCAGGGCTCGAAATACCCACTTGCCCACTTGCAACCTAATTTTGCTTTTCGCAACTTAATTTTAAACCCAGGTTGCACACTGAGCAACCTGAAATTTTGCAGTTGGAACACTGCTTTTTCCCCACCTACATGCATAAGCTTTTGTATTTATTTTTTGATAACATAAAACATATTACATAGTTACATATAACTGGAAGAAAAGATAATGGATAAGTAGCTGATTTGAAGAAAGTAACAATTTGAAAGTGGGGCAACCTGAAATGTTGATGGCGCAACCTGGCTTTTGACTCAGGTTGCCACTTGGACAACCTAGCTGAAAAAAGTATTTCAGGCCCTGATTAATGTTAACTTCTTTTGTATCCAACAGTAGAATTCTTTGGAAGCGTGGTTCGTGTGTTTATGTATTTTTGTGATCACGTTTTGCTTTTCTTGACAATGAAGGTCTTTCCTATTATGTATATTAAGGTTGGTTTTGCTAGACAGACGGACTGTGAAGTTTGGTGCGTGACTCCTTTGTTGACCTTGTATATTTGGGCCCAAGTCAACAAGCCTGTTCAAACAGCACAAAAATAAAACCATAACGGCCATAGATATCCCTTCGACAAAACATATCGCAGAAGGCCAGAATGACATCCCATATTTGGTATCCAAATATTGTGTCGGAAAAGTAACGGACTTGCAACGGACACATTGCTGATGTATCGTTCTCCAAACATCCAACAGAAACCTTGATGAATTCTGTTGTAACTACAAGACAACAACTCATGTACATTCCTTATGACACATTGCAACTGATGCATGCTTGAATTGGTTGAAAAGTCATTGTTAAGAGTTGACTCTATCACTGATTATTGATAATTGATACATATAACCAATTCACCAGGCAGCCTGATCACCCCAGAGTCCTACGTATGCAGATCAACGTTACATTCTGGGACAAAGACATGTTGCCAAAGACAACCCCAGCCAGGCAGTGCTGCACAATCTGCAGCGAGTTCTGAGCGGTGAAGATTTATACGCCGAGCGGCCCGGCAGCCATTAGTGTCCCTGCAAATTTGATTAGAAAACGATGGCGATTTGCAGCGTTTGAGATGATAGATAAATTACTACACCATCTTGCCAACTGCAGCGACGGTATGCGTGCCGTTACATTCGAAAAATTGGCTTCATCCGATTCTATATTGAAGTAGGGAAACCGGTTTTGGATGGAAAGAAATCAATGGTGATACGGACGCCGGTTTTTACCCAAATTGCTTGAAAAGAGAGAAGTTTAGCACGAATCCAAGATGGCGGCTCGGTGGGAGGACTTGTATACGTGAGGACGAGCGATCAATGACATTCACGTATGGGCGTCTGCCACAGGTCACGGCGTCTTGATGAGATAGCATTTCCCTCGGTGATGTTTCACGTCCAGCGTCAGGCCGACGGCACGTTTGTACGGCAGGATTGTTGAATATGGATTGCCAGCTTCCGAGATTTTTCTTGAACGATAAATGAATCTAGAAATTAAGACGGAATATGTCATTTGACTTTATGTAATTTCACAGCTTGAAAGAATCACACAGTAACGTTTATTCCAATACAGGATGTCAAACATTGCCGCCTAAGCCACAGAAATATGTTTTACGTGACATTGGTCGGGTTAGGCTGTATTGGAGACGTGGTATGAAGAACTGCAGACCGTGACAAGACACATTTCCCAACCATTTTCTGTTGTGATTATATACTAATGGGCTATATGCGAGCAATGCTTCAATACCGGGGAAGTGCAATAACTACAGGATATATGTACAAATCTGACATATTGTCGCTTTTGCCTTCATGAAAAATGGAGATATTATTTTGTTTTGCGATTCTGTGCGTCTGTGTCAAGGTCATGTATGGGCCTTATGGCGGCTATTCTTGGTACTGCATCAGAGCTTACGGGTTTTATATCGTTTGTCCTGGACATGCTGTGGTACCTGTCTTGATTTTTGGTTTTGATAGCTTTTGATATATGGAAAGAAGTGTTGTAGTTTTGGGTTCCCCAGTAGCTTGTTTTGGAACTGCAGGGACGTTTTTGTTAATATCTTTCGGAAAGGGTGAATAAAGGAACGACGATTTCCTTAATGTTCCGCATGCAAGGAATTTAGACAGAATTGTAACATTTTCCTGCCAATTGGGAATAACTCTACATACTTGATGAAATTGTGGAAATATGTGAACATCTGACAAAGTTGTCAAAGTTCGATTTTACTGAATCCCGGTGGCGTATATTCTAGTAGGGTACTCTTTTTGCTTTCTGTAAGTGCATCTGGTGATGGTATAACGTATTATATCAAGACATTTTATTTGAAATTCGTCTCCTTTTCACTCCAAAATATTAATACAAAAAATCGTACTATTGTTTTTCACCAAACGGAGTTCCGAAATTAATTGTCACATTATCCCTCAGTCCTGTATGTAATCCTTTGTCGTTAATGCATCCGTTTCTCTTAATTGGTGGCGCCATTTCGTCGTGAACGTTTAAAAAGCGAAGCTAATTGTTTTACTTTCCTGTGATACGCTATTATATTACATTATATTCACTACAGAGCCTCTAGTGCAAACAATGTGTTAAGATGACAATGTTCTTCTTTTTTATTTTAACGTTTTTTTTTCACCAAAAGAAGAATTAGCACGACTTTCCAAGGCAAATGCAAATAGTCAGAATTTCAGCACCAAGGACAAATGCATTACAAAGCCTGTAGTTTTTTTCTACTTTGAATCTTTTAACAAGAAATTATAGATACTTACACAAAGAATAACAAAACAAAAAAAAGAGCCTCCCTAATACACTAACCTATTTTAACGGGTTAGTTCAAAGCAAGGTCAAGTTTGACTACTTCTTGGCAATGAAATAAGGTGTTGGGTGCTGGAAATAGTGATGCAAGGAAAGGAGATAGCGGTGAACATTCGTTTTTAAGGCTGGAAGGTTATAAACAAGAAAGAAACAGTTGTCATTGAGAAAGTTCCATAGTTTGACAGCCCGGGGAAAGAAGCTGTTGTTGTAGAAGGACTTTGAGATCAGTAGTTGAACAGTATATAGTGATGTGAGTTTGTTTGAGTGTCCCACTGTGCCTTTGAAAAAGGCACATAACACCTTTTCCTCAAAACGGCTAAAATGAGCACCCAGCTTCGGTCAGGAGCGTAAACTCGGATGAGACGTAAAGTTAGGGGCCCTTGGTTTGAGGAGAGTCACACCTCTAGCATGTTTGATCACGTCACCCTCCTTTGACGAAAAGGATAGGACACTATCACAGTTTAAGTGGATCTTACAGTGTGGGATTAAAACTGGTTATTCCGACGAATTCATTATTTAGTGTAAAGTCGTGTTTCCTTAATCAAGAACTTCAGGTATTTTTCCTAGCACAAATATCCTTCATGGTTTACTCTTACATCAGTAATTTTCGAGCAAATATAAACCGGGTTCTGAAATTTAGAAGCTACAAAATAGTTGTCACATGCGATTCATACCCCTGGTTTGAAAATTGCCACCACCGATCAATGGCATTTCTTAGTCTTATCGACGCAGGCCAAATATGTGGATAACATTTCACGCGCTGTGCGCATATGACAGCTACAAATCCCCAGGGGCTTTCACAGGTGGGAATATCAATGATATTCAACGGCCTACTGTATGGCGTTCCACGTGATTTGGCTTCTGGGAGTTTCCGTGATAGTACTCTCACTATGGAGTGGTGCTTCGGGTTTTGCCCGTTCGTTCGGAACCTTGTAGTGCCTATTGGCAGATAGGGCAGTAAGATTCAGTAGCAGGGTATTTTTACAGGGATGGGTTGCTAGTCTTAAACCTTTGACATTCTCGAGGTACCGTCTCTAATATGCTTCCGGAATTCCGTCAAATTTTCAAAACGTGGCCCGGCTATAGACAGCTTTCGGGAACAAAAAGTCTAATATAAAAGACAAAAAAAACCACACACACAAAACGTAGAAAAAATATCATGAGCATGATTTCTGTTGATTCCTTAATAATTATTTTATTTCTCGTTTCCATAAACATCCCGGCCGGGCCCCGGTTGGAAATGTGACCATAGGAGATCACTGGACACCCATTTACGTCCATTCCGAAAGACGGATACAGCCCCAAACGAGATGCCCTACCCCGTATTGAACCAAGGTCTCCCAGTTACGGACTGATTGGAATCTGGAGCTCAACTGTTAGGTTGCTACCATTTGAGCTTTCCCTTTCCGCTTTCGGTCTTTAAAGGTGTCCTTTTGTCCTCTGCAGATACAAGCTACAAATGTATTCTTTGGCACAAAAGGAACTCGTAAAGGCTCAACTCGTAGCTGTCCTATAGATTTCTAATATCTGGTGTCTCTAATTTCATCGTTTATAGTTGGTGGCATTCATATACAAGTTTATTGGCAGTTATTTGTCTTACTGTATGTACGTTTGGTCCCATATAGTTACATTTAAGAGCCCATTTTCTTGTGATCTTTTATTGCATAATTCCATCGTAGTAAGTACCATTTTGTATTGCCATTTATAACCCAAATGATATTACATGAGTAAGATGTCCAATATAAATGTTCATTGCTAAGAATGAAGTACCGTGATTTCATATTCGCATGAAATGAGAAAATTCTCTGTGGCATAAACTGTTTAAATAAAACACAAAGAAAACCACGTCTTAACAATTATGATACCGGTGTACCGCGATCTTGTGCAATGTATACCCTTTTTGAAATCATGAAATTCATGCTTTATTATTTAGCTTCTGACACTTTGTTATGATGGATGTATTTCGGCCCCACCCAGAAAATCTAAAAATAAAAACGAAGGGCAATATCATTTTGAAATATCTTTAGTTTGTTTGCGTTGACAGCTTATTGGAGCATCAGTTAAACATCGGCCAGGATTCTGTCTATAATAAAGTTTGAGAAACGATTGGTTATAATTCGCGCTCCTGGTTTATAGAGATAAAAAACAGCCTTTTGAGTACAGGTCTCCACACAGCGTCACCGTGTGTGTGCGTCAGATGCATTGCCCTTGGTGATTGCAACATATCAAATATGCCGAGCTTTTTTCCGTTGATGCAAGAAGATACGATCTGACACGGAAGCCAAATTACAAATCACGGGTGGGCCCGTGTCACAGAGCGGCGATCACGCGATACAAACAACTGTGCGTGCTGACAGGGCGACCTGTTGAGGCAATCTCACTACTTACAGATGCGGTCCCAAACGTGGAGTATTTAGACAATGATAGGTAGAACTTATTCGGTTTACATGCGGTGTTTACGGTGCGGTCCCAAACGTAAGGTATTTACATAAATGCAATAATAGGTAGAACATACCTTGCGGCCTCGAACTAAATGTTGACATAAAATGAATGCTGAAAAGCAATCTTGAGTTGCTTGGGACTATATTGTCAATACCACATAAGCTACTTAGGCACTATTAGCAAGGAAAACTTCAATCTAAGGTTTGATTAAACCTCATGTTTGGGACCGCATCTGCTAGAAGCGACACCTAGCTGCCTATACGTGCGTAATAGAAACCCGACAGTTTTGCCCTGAGGAAGGTGAAAGGCGGTCACCGAACTGTCAGTCTTTAAGAAGCTTGTAGCAAAATCTGTATATTGAATGTAGCTGGTTTTAGTTGCAGCAAATTTTCGTCTTTTGTTTCTCTAGAACGTTGCCTGGATAGTATCCTGTCATCTCTTTAAAGCCATTGACAAAGTAAAAGTGCTTTGCAATGCTGCCTGCTTTTTTTCACGAAGGATCGCTCCAGGGTCCCCTACTCTTTATCGCACAATAGAAAAAGATCGGGCACTTCAGCACAGTAGACAATGACTGAGTGCAGCAGGTGCCCCCGAGAAATGAAGCTTATTTACACGGCGCCAAGCCACAATCTTCCCTAATTCTCTCTCCCACCCCATTTCCTAAACTTCCTCGGATTTTGCCAGGGGTGCTTCCTCTTCATTTGTACCCCCCATTCCACCTGGGTGGCGACCCTATGAATTTGACAGTATGCTCGACGAGTTTCATAGATTTAAAACACGTTTCTTTTTACCCATCACTTGTTTTGTTGCCGTTTAAGTCATACTTCTACATTTTGCATGATGTTCTATGGCCTAGTGAAGAGTTTGTTGTATTTATGTTATTCACTCAAAAGGTATCGAATAAAATTGGTAGACATAGACAGCACGACGTGGCGACAGATCCCGAATTCAAATTATGCAACTTATATCCTCGCTGCCACGTGCACTGCATGAAACAATAGTACAAAATAAACATTTGAATAATAGCAGTAACAAAGTTTAGCTCTTTGATAGAATGTTCAGATTCTCTACCCATAGTATTAGATGAGCAAGTGATAACTTTAAAAACCGTTGCGTTGCCATTCAATTCACGACCTGCGTCTAGCCTGACTACAGTTTCCTCATTGCTTTACTTAGGACTTTATAAGAACTTTGTCAATCTTTACGTTTGCAACGAACAGTGTCGTTGTCAGTGCTAAGTTCATAGTGAAAAATGATGCAGGTATATAAGTTAGAAAACATGTTGATGAATGTTGTAAATGATAATTACTTCTGTTGAAGAAAGATTATCTATGATAACACGGTGGCGTCAGTGATGGTATGCAGACAATCAGACTGTCACGCCACTGTGTTTCTTGATAGTTTTGTTTGATCCATGGTTTTATATGGCCATTATATGGCAATGACTTGTGTCGTTTACACGGTACCGTAGGCACCTTGACCGACAAGCAAACGTTCACACAAGCTGAAGAATACATTGGTATCCTATGTTTGACGTAAAATGATGTCCCGTTTTCGTGTAGGCGTCTCGAGCACGTTAAAGGGGAAAGGCTTCACTGTAAAACACACTCTGTAAGAACAAGCCTTCGGTCAATCCTCTGACTCTTTTCAAGTTGAAATTACCCGAATCATATATACCACGTGACTTGAACGGATGTGTGACGTCAGCAATGGGTCAAAGGTGCCAGGTAGTCTGTAATGTTTTTGCAACGTACTTTGTGATAGCTCTTATATCAACTAAGTGCAAGGCTTCACCACTGCCAAAAGGCCTGTCCTTCCCCACCTATTTTGTGAACCCCAAGGCAAAATCCACAAAGATACATGGACGAGACATCATATTCGTGCCATATCGATTTCATATCAGTAGAAAGCAAAGTAAAGTTTGAGCGCAGTATTTTTCCACACTTTGACATTGTTGAATATCAGCCAAACGTTAAGCACAGCGTTTCTGGAGCCCTCACGAAGTGCAATTTTTCAGGTGTAAATAGGGTCACCGATGTGTCCTTACTAGTTCTATCATTTGTATACCGGTCCATAGGGCTGCCACCTACCTTTATTATATTTATACCAATATGAATACAAATATTAAGCATTCGATAATAATCAGGTTCATTTAAAATTTACGCTTTCGCAAACCTTAGCTGTTAAAAAAGCTGACCAAGGTGTGTCTTGTATGCCATGAAATTATTTTTTTTTGTATGCGATATTACACTCTTTATTACATTACACTCTTTACTACGAATAATTTCACGCTGACTTAGCCAAATGTGTGTCAATTGTTGACCGGCTCAAAGTAGGCCACACACCGATATTCCATATACCAAACTATCAGTACCATGTACTCCCGTGTTAAAGGTGCCGACTATCTGTCAAATTTCATCACGATACGAAACCTTTCACATTGATTTCTTTGTGCATTTGCTATTGATTGGTGTATAGCATAATGAAATCCCTTTCAGATTCAGTGGTGCATGTATCAGCCTACGTCAGTTGGTCATTACAGGGCACGTTGAAGAACCAAAACCGCGTTTCCATCTCGTTACATCCTTGTAAGGTCTTACCGACTTTCGTCATCTTCTCAAATCTCGCAATATCCCGCGAGACTTCACGGTAACTTCACGGCATCGATATCGGATATGATTATACGTCTGTATTTCAAAGGCTGTGTTAGAAGGCTTCGGATGTCGCCTCTCATTTCGTTATACAATGTGATAGCGTTTGAAGATCTATCAGTATAGCCATTGAAATGCATGTAACGTTGCAGGGTGGTTCGTTTCGTGCATAAAGTATTTTGTGATAGTTAAACTTCTAAGTGTGTTTTTATAATTTTTTGCAAACCTGGATATCGATTACCAGACGAAATGGCGCTTTGGCCATAAACAGAGATAATGAATAACGAAAAAGGGTGTCGGATGACTCGCCTCGAAACTTTCATGTAATCCGAACAACGGTTTCATGTTATACTGCTCCGCTAAGAGTCTAAGTTTACGATCACTATGTGTAGTTTGTTACCACCGTCACGTCTGCATCGTTCTAAATTTGCTTCACTCGCAACGAGAAACACCGCCATCAAATCCCTGCCCCCTCCCCCCGGCCCTTCCGTTACACCGCCGGGCTTTAGATCCTACTACGATCCATCGTCAGAGAGATTGCCGTGAAGCAGGAACACCAATCAACAAAAAATGAGCATTGATTTTTTTCTGGTTGTTGGCCGAGTTTCAGCTTCATTCGCGCGCATTGGGAAATCCAGAAGTCTCTTTGTGTCAAAATAGTGGTCGAAGAGTTTTATTTTCGGACGTCCGATTCATAATTGTGTAAGGCAACTTTTTAACTGATTCTGATCAGATCTCATTCAGTTAATATTTCCCAGTACCAGCACTAGGCATATTTTCCATTACCAACACTAGGCATATTATCCAGAACCAACACTAGGCATATTATCCAGAACCAACACTAGGCATATTATCCAGTACCAACACTAGGCATATTATCCAGTACCAACACTAGGCATATTATCCAGTACCAACACCGGGAATATTTTCCATTACCAACACTAGGCATATTTTCAAGAACCAAAAATAGCCATATTTCCAGGTTCTAAAATAGGCAAATTTCC
>NW_023365777.1:254181-267351 GCF_000003815.2 Branchiostoma floridae
AAAGAAGTGCACTAATTTTACATCGAATAGAATGCTCTGTTAACTTTTCTAGTACATTCTTGAAATATCCACTTTTTCGAATTTGAACGCAAAACCTTTAGACTATCAAACACGTCAACTACCCTAAATACAACACCACTTCGCCATCGTAGAGCAATTTCAGATTGGGTCAGTGAGATATCGTCCGACTTTAGGCCCACATCATGTCTAGATATCATTCAGGACTGTCGTGGGTCATGAAGAAAGTTTCGATCCGTGTCTGACTTATGAACATACGTGGGAACAGTACCATACTATTCTGCATACAAATGAAACTGTATGTACTACTTTCCTTTGAAAGTATTGTATTGAAGCTCATGAATCGCATTGTTGCAAATGCCAGAGGATCTTACTTCATAAAGGTGATTCTGTCAATCATCTTATCACTTACGAATGATCTATCATTAATCTGTAGTTTGCAATTGTACTTTTGTGCAAGCTATTTTCTATAGAGTTGTTAGACGATAGAATACCTTATGATGCATACTTGATGCAAAGTAGAGGTTTATTGACCTATAGGAGGAGGGGGTCAAACGCCACTGGGTACACATAAACTTTGAAAGTAACTCAGGGAACAGAATGAATTGTGATGTATACGCATAGCATAGCGGTAAAGATGTAACGACATATTGATTCAGCATACGATAACGGGTACAGTCGTACATGGGCGACTCGACTCCAACTGGCACGTTTGATAGTACTTTTTAGCTTTGATCAGTTTGTGACATTGGCTTTGTGCTATTTATGGTTTTTGTCTCGCCAGTTGTAGCCGGTTGTAGGGAAATTTGGCTAGTGCTGGTACTGGAAAATACGGCTAGTGTAGGTACTGGAAAATATGCATCGTGTTTGTACTAGAAAATCTTTCAACGTTGTTACTGGAAAATATGCGTGGAGTAGGTACCGGAAAAACGCATAGAGTTGGTAAATAGAGTTGAAAATATAGCTAGTGGTAGTACTATAAAACATGGTTAGTGTTGGTATTAGAAAATGTACCTGGTACAGGTACTGAAAAATATGGCTAATGTTGGTACTAGAAAGTGCATCTGGTGTAGGTACTGGAAAATATGGCTAGTGTTGGTACTGGCAAATATGCCTAGTTTCGGGACTGGAAAATATACCTAGTTAATGTAAACCTATCACAAACAATAGTTGCAATATACAAACATTACCGAGTTTTAACATAAAACCGTTCGCCCTACAAATGTTCCAATTTTAAGATTCCGCAGTGCGCTTGAATTTGAATATCCAGGCGATGGCATATATCGTTTGACAACGAGCACAGTTATGATGGAAACCACAGCCGATAAGTCCCCGTGATAAATCGGTGTTTCCGCGTTCAGACTACAGAACTATTTTTAGAATCCTCTTGTACCTTGTCATCATTTGTATGCCGTAACAGGTACATTTTGGACATTTCTATGCTCGACGATTTCTGGGCGTTTCAGTAGGTCCTATCCTTGGTTGGTCCGCAGAATAAGTTTACTTCAAGAGCACACTTGCATAATGAGCCTTTTCCTGTTTTGTTCAGTTAAATTATCATATCTGAAATGTCATGAGTATGGATATTACATCGTCAACTGGTCTTGCGATCATCGTACAATTTTGCAAGCTGTCTTCAGAATGTTTCTCGGCCGTCGGTTATGTCCTTGCCTGCTTGAATATTCTTCCATATATCCCACACGGGGTTTTGACCTCCTCTTCTTTGAATGCATGTTCTCGAAGCTTTTCAGACAAAGTTCTGATCACTGAGTCCCTTAAAGTTTGTAATTCTGGTGGTATTTAGCACACATTCCTCATCGGCCATTTTCAAAGGCAACGAATATAGGTGCACAACGAATAAAGGTGTACAAGCGTTACCTGCGTGTGATCATGAACATGACGTACGAACCCAGTGTGCCGTACAGTACCCGGTCATTTTCTGTCAATCCTACATGCACCACCAGACCACAGGAGATAGTGGCGTGGTCGGCGTTTACAAGGTGTGATTTGTCTTGTGTTAGGGCTGCTGAAAGCTTGGTCATGAATCGACCAAAAGGCGTCAATAGCAGTAATGTAATGAACGACTTTCAGCTTGACTCCCTGCGCCCGATTTCCGACCTATACAGGAATCCATCGATCTTCTCGTCAATATGGGAAGGTCAGAGGTCGCCTCACACAAAGGGTTCATTGGTGAACACTGAGGTTCGTACCGCACATTGTGTCCCGACAACATTTGCATCAGAGGGTACGACCAAGTGGCAAGTTGTCCCGGGGTTATCGTAACGACAGTGTATATATGCGTGTGGGGTGCACAAGCAGCTGCATTCCCGTGGGGATCGTAACCCCAGCATACCAGATTCTCCCATCACTTCCTCCATTACTATACATTAACTCATTAGCCGAACATTGTCACCGGCTCCTCTTAACGGATTCCTTCCACGTGAGTGGCTTTTCCGTCAGCGGATTCCCCGATGGGAACTCCCCCGGCAGGTTTAACCAAACAATGGTCTGATAATTGCGATGGAAGCATGTGGTGCAGGTGCTCATTAGTATGCATGTGTGCCGTGAAACTGACAGGTGATGTGAACAGATGTAGCCATGACCTGTATGTGACGGCAGTGGCGTTGGTCCCCCCGTGATAAACTGCCGGGACGTGAGCGGGGTTTCCCGCCCGTAATTTCTGCAGGCTTGCGCCTGCTTATTCAAGGCAGCAACGTATGTGCCCGTCAGGGAAGATATACGGACTTGGCATTTGGACAGCTAAACTAAAGTCGGAGATGTGAAGCGTTGTCGTTGGTTTGGAATGAGGTTGCAAAACGAAAGTCTTCAATGTCGTAACATTTGGTTCTGGAGGGGGCCCAGCCTTCATCAATTATGAAGGTGCAACAGGACAACCGTACATCTCAGGTGACGTCTAATGGGCGGATGTCAAATTGGTTTATTGTCCAATATGGGTCGTAGCTGGGAATCGGTCATTCACATTTTCAATGTTTAGACGGGCCCCAGGGACTCTTGTGATCGGAATATCCGTCCATAAATAGAACTTTCTTCGAAACAAACATTACTGAGAAACTGCAGAACATATAAGCTCGCTGCTCGGGATGCTAAGTTTGGTGCTTATTTTGAATATTTTAAATAGGTTGTGCTAATGTTGTGAGTTGCGGAATTCTTGTCGCATTAGACTCGATAGTCGCAAACAATGTAACTAGACCCGAAAGTTAAGGTAAAGTTGCGAGTTACTTAAATAGGCCCGAAACAAGATCTCCACTAGGGCACGATCGCAAAAGTAATGGCAGTCTTGAGATAGGCATGCATGTTTCAGGAAAAATCCAGGTGCCATCTTACTTTTAAAAAAGAAGAATGTCTTAGATCCTGCCACAGCCTGCTTAGAAATTTTACACCATCATTTGAATTTATTTGGATCAACAATTAGTTCAACATTTCTGTTAGCTATTCTACTTGTGGACGTATACATGCACTATGCATTCATATGACAGGCAGGGAGACTACCTAACCTACCTACCTACCTACCCAGTCCCCTGACCCCCAGGTCGTTTGGGGGACAAGATAGCCATGAAGATGGAGAGCTGTCTGCAGGCTCATCTTTCACTTACCAGGGTTAGTCTACCTAACACTTACGCTAAGATACATAAGATAAATAGCCATACTGCAGAAGTAATGTAGAGTGATGACTAGCTATCCCTATAGAAGCATAGTTTACTTTGGGTTTTCAGGAACATTCCCTACCCCATGTACGATGATGAGTTTTAAACACGTAAATAGCCAGGAGCACACATCTATGTAATGGTGACGGATCAGTCCTTGTGAGCTTCAGGCTTTACGTGAGCGATCACCCGATCTTAAGGTTACTTAAGGGCACGGAAGGTGACTTGATGAAGTGCACTCAAGAGATTCGCCTCCGATAATATCTTAGCATGATAGGCAAGGTTCTCCATCAAATATATCCAAACTCATAACATGATGCTCGAAAGCAGCACGTCTTCGCTTGTCTGAATCTTATCTGCTTTCTTTATCCTTGCTAGGTTAAAGCTTTAGTGTTTGAGAAAGCAGGTGCATCGTAAAGATGTGCTGAAAGTTCCATAGTGGCATACAGATAATAACACATTCAGAGATGACACCCCCTTTCAACATCGTATTTCAACATCAATATATGAGATAACGGTTTCTACTTCAAATCGCATGATGGGTTTATATGAAATGAACTCTTCTCTGCCAAGTTACTTTGGTGTCAACGGCCAACTCTTCTCGCGTACACACGAGTCTGTATGCGATCAACGTGAAATTTCATCATCTATCTTGGCCACTGATTTGAGTTTTATTACTTTCTGACAGGGGCGTACTCTTGTATCGCATTTGTGGACGGACCAAATCTACTTTCGCGGCGATGTAATCCGTGTGGATTTACAGGGTTAAGCCCCGAGTTCAGCCAGCCCAAACGTAGATCTTCATCCTCCTAAGCCAGATCTACAGCTCAAGCTTGATTATTATAAACACGCAGCAATCGGTATGCTTCTGCCGTGAAGCCACTCATCATTGGTGAAAAGTAGCTAACGTAGCCGTACAAAACTTGCACAACTTGAAAGTTTGCCAAAGAAATATGAGCACATCGTATGATCTTCATTTTCCTAAGCCAGATCTACAGCTCAAGCTTGATGATTATAAACACGTAGCAATCGGTATGCCTCTACCGTAAAGCCATTCGTCATTGGTGAAAAGGAGCTATAACGTAGGTGTACAGAACTTGCAGAACTTGAAAGTTTGCTCAAGAAATATGAGCACATCATATGATCTTCATTTTCCTAAGCCAGGTCTACAGCTCAAGCTTGATGATTATAAACACGTAGCAATCGGTACGCCTCTACGGTGAAGCCACCCGTCATTGGTAAAAGGAGCTATAACGTAGGTGTACAAAACTTGCACAACTTAAAAGTTTGCTAAAGAGATATGAGCTCATCGTATGATATTCTAAATAATTCATTTTAAAACTTGAAACTGGGCGAGAGGGAGCTTGATGATTAAGAACACGCGGCAATCGGTATGCCCCTGCCGTGAAGCCACCCATCATATGGGTAAAAGTAGCTATAACGTAGGTGTACAAAACTTGCACAACTTTAAAGTTTGCTAATGAAATATGAGCACATCGTATGATCTTCTGAATATTTCATTTTGAAAGTCGATACTGGGCGAGAGGGAGTTTGTTTTTCAATTATGAGAGAGAAGAGTGGCTATGAAAACTTTAACATGGGGACAGAGTGATTGAGATGAAGAGAAGAGGATAAGATTACTGGCCGCCTTCTTCTACTTTTAACTGAAGGAGCCATCGTTATGCTTTGCGTGATTCATTTTATTTATGTTCATCAAGTTATCCGGCTGACATCAGGTTTATACCATGTTCCAGATCCGATTTGATGTCAATTCTAAGCCTGAACGTGGCAATCAACTTTAAGTTTAATCAAGTTACGACCTACAGCCGCCCACGATTGGATGAGAGTGATGATAGTACATGTGATGAAAGTCAAAAACAAAGACGGTTGACCGTATTGTATCTCCCTGTACTGGTAGCAGCGTCACTTTTGAGCTGTGGTTTGGGTTGCACCTTTCTGTCGGACAGGACGTTAAAAAAAATGGGGGTCCCCTGTCACTGAGGATGTGCCAAGCAAGAGCGCGCTAAAGGAGAAGGGACAGCAGCCCTTTACTGTAAAAACCAGAGCAACCTGCTAGGGGACTCAAACATACACCACGTATTCCTTACGTCACAAGCCATCTGCCATCATCAAGGCCATAGCATATCCAGGTCAAAAGATGCAAAAAACGGAATTTCTGCTGCAGTACCAAGGTCACATACCAGCTGGCCCAAATTAATTTTGACCTTTGTCTTCCTAACACCTATCGGCATACAAAATATCATCGTAATCCATCCAGAGGTTCTTGAGTTATGCCGACTACAAAAATCCGCGGAAACACAAGCACACACACAAAACTATATCTTCATTTTTCATGGAGATAGAAATACCCTGATACTGAAACGGGAAGGAAACGCACTGCCCTATGTGCCACCAGACACTTCACGAGTCTTAGTGCACAAATGAACATGGGTACGTCTTTTAAATTCTAACAACAAATCGATCCTCTATCGAGTCGTCCGTCCGCTGACTGCGTGATGCAGCATGTGATCACATTCTGTTATCGCGGAGTGTTTCCTGATGTACGGCGCTATGCGTTATCGCCTACCGTTCGGGTGATAGATCGCCGTGCATGATGCTCTTTATCCACAGTCAGCGGGAATTCACGTGACAAGTTTGAAGGTCAACGGTTACAAGTGTTCGTGTCACGAAGCTCTCATTGAAGCCTATCTCACTCTTGATACAAGCGCAGATAAATATCCATTACAAGTGCTCAGCATGCTTGGCAGGGATGTCCCTGTAGCTCAACTGGTAGTTGACTCACAGTTGGTAGTTGACTCACAGTTGAGCTGCTGGTTACAATTTGGTGGTAACTGTTAGACCCCGGTTCGACCCTTGGTAGAGCATCGGTCTCGGTTTGGAATGCACTCGTATTTCGGAAGGGACGGAAAAATGACCCACGATCGCGGAGGTATCTTGCTTGTATGCTTGAACTATCAGCCTCTCCCTTAAAAATGTCCTGCTACTGAAACGGCAAGAAAACTTGCTGTCCTACATGCCCCTGACCACTATAGTACTACAAGGGACTGGAGGAAGAAATATGCTTGGTGATGGCATTCTAGTCCTTCTAGATTTAAAATATGTCATTCGAGTTCATTTTCGCATTTTCGTTCCGTTTCGATCCATTATAGATGTTCCTAACCAATACATAGTGAGGTTTATTCCGTGCAAACGCTACCTACTAAGCCACGTCTTTTACTTAAGCTTCAAATATCTCATACATCATACAACACGCCACAAAGCCTTCCATCTTCCGACTGTAGTTCATGAACCTCACGTTTGTAAGATTTTGTACGTTTGTCACGACGTCTGTGGAAAGATTATTGTCTGGGGCTCTGGGAAAGGTTTTCTGTCAGCTGCACCAGTCCCACTGTGCCCGCCGAATGAGATGCTATTTTCTATCTTTTTTTGAAATGTAATTCGTTGCCATTCTTGGTGGTTAGATTTTTTGAATGTTGCAGGCATCTCTCAAGAGAGCTTTGCAGTCTTCCTTGATAAAGTACGCCCACCCTGAAAGCAAGACATATTCCATGTGGTTTTTATGTGCTATAAAGAACACTGACATTGATACATGCACATTCTCCTCCAAGGTTATTAATGTCATTCTTGTCGACAACTCCACAATATCAGCCTGCTTTTTAATCTATTGCACAAAGTGCATATTCAATTCGTCTTTCAAACACATATATCTATATAAATCTACATATATATCTACATCTATCTATCTGTCTATGTATCTCTTTCTCTCTATATAGAGGGGGTTCAAGTAGTGGTGCCATAGCTGCTATTGGTGATATTACTTTCGTTGATAGTGCATTCATTCAACATAGTTGCAAATTGTTACTGAAAGGAAAATGTCCTTTTTAGTACCAAGAAATTGGGCCAATGGACCCTTATTTACCATGTCGGAATCCTTGATCAGACTACATAATAATTGAATGATAGAACTTGCATTGAAGGCCGATTCAGCACAATTCAGACAGTTTGGTTATGTTATGAGCCATAATTTTGCTTCTATAAAACGAAACATTAGACCAACAAGCAACTGTAATAAATTGGGTTTGTTTTGTTACTTTATTCCTTGTCAAATTGATTGGCATGTATGTACATGCACTGTATTACTGTCTTGGGTTGTATACTAATATGCGACCCATGACCTTCAATTTACCGCCATCTTGATTTTTCTTCTGCGCATGCGGATTAAAATCTTTTTACGACCTGGTGCTCCTAGGTGTGACGCATTGTGCTTTGTAACCTAGTGGCGAACAATGGAACTGCAGAGTCGATTTACTAGCTTCAGAAACCTCCGGACGGTCCAAAGAAAAGCAATACAAATAGCGGGAAATGAGCAATCGACGAGGTTTCATTTCTCTACTAAGTAACTTAGGTTCGCTATTTTTCTGGAAATGAGAGTTTCTATTCTTGGAAATGAGGTTTCGGAAAATTGATTTGTTGCTTGATGAAAAGTTGATATCATAAGGATACCTCCACGTGAACAGAATGCTTGAATTGTCAGGGAGGCACCTGTGTATGATGTATAATACAGTTCTTGTACCCCCCAGTTCATGGTCGTGCAAAAGATTTCTTATCCTTGCCCTTACAGAAAAGCACTTTACATCCATGTACCCGTGGCTAAATTTGGAGTCAGTCTTCATCTCCATATGGCAAATATCAATTTGAAATTGACAGCAGAGACATACTGTCTGACCTCAACGAAAACAGTTTCACTATTTTGCTTACCGTGGTGCCTGCACTGTAACCTCTGTTCCGGAGGCAAGCTAGTGTTCACAGGGGTCCTCATTACTGACACAACGATGACCCTTTCCTTCTGCTTCGGGTCAGACCATCGTCGATGCAAATTACTGCGGCTGGCGACCTCTGTTGAGATGTGTCTCGACTACATCTGCCGTGGGTATTTGTGGCCGGTGTGATGGGATGGCCCTGGGGTGTTTTTGAATCTACTTAGATCACTTTTCTTTTATGATTTCATTCATCAAAATCATAACAGGATATAATTTCTGCCCCACACGCACACGCGTGGTCTTTGGTCCTCTATTTGATTTCTACGTGGTTGGGTCTAGATATAGAGAAATGTAACCATGGACTACGTATTGGCATGAAATTCCATCAGAGTTGGTTAAAAAATGTTATGAAGAGATAAATTGTTCTCCAAGTAAAAATAAAATTCGACTCACTGGAAGTTTCAACTGACTCACTCAGTCTTCTTCGGCTGTCTGACACAATCGTTAGGGACACGTGATTTTCTGTACGTGTGACGTCAACAATGTATCAAATGCCGTCGGAAGTCGATATCGCCACCCTCCCGTCCTGGTTGCCTGGTTTAGGGATGATTTCCCCGCCCTGATGTAAATGGCATCCTTTACTCCACTCACGAATGAGCCCTATTCGGTATCCAGAAATATTAGTACGTAATGTCCAACAAACATCGACAATGTAACGCATGATTACTCTCAAAGCAGAGGTTGGTGGGGAAAGTTTTGAAGAAATAAAAGGCACAGCTATTTGATACTGGGAAATCACGTACATACTAAGTATAAAATGGCAACGATATAAGTAGATATCAGTATATCATTTGTTACATGCCGAGACATTACAAGCAAATAAGTCACATTATAGGTTAGGCCAGTTAGTCGCTAGTGGTTGGTTCCTTGCTTGGTTGGCTGGTTGATCGGTACGCTGGATTGGTTACTTGGATGGCTGGTTGCTTTGTTACTTCTTCGGTCGGTCTCTGGGTGCCATTTCTACCTTGTAATACAGCGTAAATAAGAAACATCACAACATATAGCAAGCATCTCTAGTACCATTTGATATCAATCAAGACCACCACACCGGCTGCTGTAAATAACCATTACCCACCGTAATATCCACCACCCATGGCACCGGTATAAATAACCGCCTACAGCGCTTCACTTTGAATAACTACTACCTACGGAGGCCATCTGAATAATCACCTACAATGTCACCATTTGAATAAACCGACACACGGGACCGTTATGAATAATCACCGCCCGAGGCAACCTTTACATAGCCCTGGCCATGGTGAATAACAGCCGACAAGAAACTGTCAAAGGAAAAAGATAAAATCGTTGTGGTCCTTTTACGCGTTTGTCTCCTCTCTGCGCCTTAGGCCTAGGGAAAATGTTGTGTATTCCCGTTTGGTCGATGAAAACGTTATGGTCTGGGTAATGATTCTTTCTCGTTTTTTTTTCTGTAGATTTCGGGCAAAGTGATTGAACAAAGTCCAAATTCCAAATTGATATCCAGTTGCTTGAGTATCTCTTTTTTGGCATTTAATGTTTAACAAATACAGTTTTGCAATGTTAAACTCATCAGACACAGGTATTTTCAACATCATTTTGTAATTATACAGATATATATTGTACAACCATGCGAGTATAATGCTGATAAAGTGAACAACGAAACACAATATTTACCACACATTCTTACACGAACTGTTGAAAGCCGATTTGTAGGACTACTAGCAATTTTCATCAGATTTCGGATCGAATGTTTTCTGTCCCTTGTCAGCGGTCAACCTAAAACGTGATAGAAAAGCTATGGTTGCTAATTTTTGTAAGAGTTGATTTGTTAACCGGAAACACAGCATTTTTGCCCGTGGCCTTATTACAAAACATTCAGTGTATCTGCTAATTCTGCCCGCTGAAGATACGGAATGCATGCCCGCGGCGATTCTAGGAAAGCGTGCATAAATATTTCATCACCTTGCACACCTGTTTTAAGTCAAACGTGTGGAGCGTGGAGGGTTCCTGAAGGTCTGTCGGCAGAGCTGGAAGGGTTAATTATTTCCCCGGTCCCGACAGAACGTCGCCAGCACGCTGACTGTGAGATCACGCCATACTAGGACTCAGTAGGATCTTGCTAGGAGAGTTTGGAAGGGGGAGGGGGGCACTGGCATTTACACCGCTTAGTCCTCGATAATCACCACTAGGGGTGGGTACCGGTACGATGTACCGGTACAAAACCGGTTTTTCTTATTGGACCTTTAAAAGGAATGGACCTGAAAAAATTCGGTAGACCGGATGATGGACCTATTGGAAAATGAACATATTATATGATCAGGCATTCACACATTTCGCGGCTTACCGATCAAGGAAAATGAAAAGAGCGGAGTAGAGTAGAGTCTATTGACTCTATAGTCATTTCTGCCATTGTTTACCACGTTTTATAGTCAATCGTACAGAGGCAGTTGGCCTTGCAGGATTTCCAAACGCCAGTGGGAGTCGAATACTCCACAAAACAAAATTCTTTGTAGCGAATCGGACCATAATTTTTATTATCGTCCAAGTTTTCATATACTGAATCAGGTCGATCGAAACCTGACCCTCTGGAACTGAACTTGACCTGAATTTTCTGTACCCACCCTTAATCACCTCTATCGGGACACTTATGTATGATAGCTTTGAGCTTATTAGTCCAGTTTTAGATGCATTGTGTCCCTGGTAGAGCTTTGATGCCAATGCTAGTTGAGAGAGTTTGGAAGGGGGAGGGGGGCACTGGCATTTACACCGCGTAGTCCTCGATAATCACCTCCATCGGGGCGCCGAAATCCGCTCGCTTCGTGCTCATTAGGCTCGTTTTAAATGCATTGTGTCCCAGTTCGAGCTTACTGAACTAATGGCAGGAGGTTCACAACCTAACCCTGATCCCACATGCATGAGTTTAGTAGGCCACACTGAGTCAATTTTATGGGTGACATCCAAGCCGCATTGATTTTTGCTTGTTCTAAAAAAAAAACACAACTGTAGCCACATGTGACCTAATAGCATCCCTGGTCAATCAGAATCATTTTCTGCTTGCCAGAGGATCTGCTCTCCAGGTTAAGGGGGAACATGCCTCTGAATGTTCCCTCGCAAGAATGGCAATAAAACATTTTTGAAATGTTGACGATTGTCTCTTACAGTTTTACAAGGCTGGCAAAGAATGCACTGGGTGTTTAGTCTTATGGCTAAGCAGCATTTTCTTACTGGATGTTTGTTTCTTTTGTCTTTCGCCCTCGTTTATTAGTATTGGGGTCTCCAGATGATGCCATCCACAAGATTAAGTCAATGTGACCTTATGTATAGCATTGTGAAAAAGGTCCTGCAATCAGGAAAACAGATCCTAGGAAAATTAACATTTTATTTCCTTTTGCAGACCTAAGAAATTGATCACTGAACAATGTTTACTACACACTCTGACACCGACTGGTCAGCGACTTGATAACCTGTCAACAGAGTGTGAAATACAAGAAGCATGTTTTGAATTTCATCGCTTAGGTTTCAAATGAAAAAAACAATAATCATGTCCGGACGTCTATAGTCAGCCCCCTCCTCCAAGGCTAGCAGGGCTCAAAATACTTTTTTCTGCATACCTGCACTGGTATTGAAAATTACCTGCACCAAGCAAATTTTACCTGCACCACTTTGAATTTAGGAAGTATGGATCATACTAAATTGTTCAGAAACCATTGCTATTTTTTCTTTCATACTTTATAGGTGGTACCAATGCAGCTAATAACAATCCATATACACCTATATTATAGGACATTTATGTATAAAACTCAATACATGGACCAGTGCAGGTTAAGTGCAGGTAGACACCAGAAATACATGCACAGCTCCAATTTTACCTACACTAACATGCATATGAAGGTGGTATTTCGAGCTCTGGATAGTGACGTCATGTCTTTGTTAGAATCTATCCTGTATCCGGAAACAATTTTCCCATACAGACAGTATTGTAATCCATACGCAATAAATAACAAATATTATATCTTTATATGCTTTTTTATCTAGATATTTGTAGACATGCATGTACGTCACGAAACAAAGTGATAACATCTGTAGTATAAAGAGGAGTGTTTGTCAGAAGGGCTTGAGGATTTGAGGCCTTGCAGGATGGCAATTCCCTCGTAATTCCCGCCTTAAGCTGTTTGGTGACAAAATGATCGATTTGCTAGAGACTCTTTCAGTCTAACGATAGAAGAGGAATGGGTAATTACCTCCTTTAAAACGGAGGTATTGTTTTCTGCTTATGTTTTTGTCGTGGAATTTGTCCCGAGCTGAGTTGTAACCGGAGACTGGAAGGATGCAAAGGTTGAGCTGACTGGCTTCAAAATTTCTTCGGCAAGCGGACAGGAAGTGAACGTTGGCACATATGCATGGCCAAATGTAAGGATTCAATAGATCATAGATGGTTTGTGTGTGTTTGTAAATAGTACCAGCCAATAGTTCTTTGAACAGGGCAGCAAGTTTGCTTTCAGTGGTTGTAGCATCATATGTATGTGCTGCTGTGTACCCCCAAAATCTAAACGATTTTAAAGCATCAAAACAAAATTTCTGGTAGATTTTCGTTGAGGACATTTGCCCTTGTCGGGTGAATCTACATTGCCTCTGGGGACCCAAAGTCCTCGTCCCCAACAACGACT